>NW_009636147.1:0-31967 GCF_000690535.1 Cariama cristata
CTTTGTGATTTGTGTCCTTGAAAGTGTTTTTAGAGCTGAAAAACCCTTGGCATTTCAGGCAAATAACAGTCTCATTTTTATTTGATTCATGATGATTACAGGGAATTGAATAGAACAGGACAGCACAGAACAGTGATGGCCTGTTACGGCTCGAGTTCTGCACAAGGAGCTCTGTCCTAGGCCTGAGGGCTCCACGCAGGAGAGCAGCCCTCTGCAGCACCAGTCCCCCAGGCTGACCTCGCTTCCAGAGATCATGCAATTTCTTTTTCCTCCTGAGGTCCAAGAAGAGTTCCCTCTTCAGCCAAGCTGGTCTTCTGCCCCACTTTTGCTTGCCTTCCAACACAACTGGATTGCCTGCTCCTCTGCTTTTACAAGGTGGTTCTTAAAACCTGACCAGCACTCACGGACCCCTGAGCCCTCAAAAGCAGATTCCCAGGGGACACTGCTAACCAGCTCCCTCAGTAGCTTAAAGTTTGCTCTCTTGAAATCCAGGGTAGCAACTCTGCTGAATTTTTTTCTCATTACACCAAAAACTTTACCATCTCATGATCACTGCAGCCAAGACAGCCACCAACGATCACATCTCCCCCGACTCCTTCTCTATTCACACACAAGTCTAGGAGGGCATCCTTCCTAGCTGGCTCACTGAGTACTTGTGACATGAAATTATCTTCCACAAACTTCAATAATTTCCCAGACTTGCTTGTAACAGCAGTATGGTATCTCAGTTGATGTCTGGGAAGTTGAAACCTCCCATAAGGACAAGGGCTACCGATCCAGAGATTTCTCCTCATTGCCTGCAGAATAACTCATCAGTGCTGTCATCCTGGCCGGGCGACCGATAGTAGCCACCCACTATGACATCTGCTTTGTTTTCCCTCCCCTAATCCTCACCCAGCGGCTCTCAGTCACCTGATCCCTAACCATAAGGGCTGTACAGTGAAACCTCTCCCTTACATACACTGCAGCTCCTCCACCTCGCCTGCCCTGCCTGTCCCTCCTGAACAACCTGGACCCGCCATCCCAGCACTCCAGTCATGGGACTCATTCCACCAAGTCTCATGAATACCAATGACATCATACCTCTGGGACCAGACCAATGCTTCCAGTTCATCCTGTTTGTTTCTCATACCGCGTGCGTTGGTGTACAACCAACATTTCAGATGTACTCCTAAACCCTTAGTGCTCCCTGGAGCAGCGTAAACGCTCCCATGAGCGTCGCCACCCTCAGACGATGCCATGCCAACCCTTGGCTTACCTTCAACTCTCCTGATGGTATCCCCATCCCAAGAGGGCATGCTTGCTGTTCTCTCCAGCCCCACCTGAAGACACAACTGACTGGAGAATGAGGTAAAGCTACCTGCAGTGTCCTGCTGACCTTGATCCAGTCCAACAGTTCTCATAACTGCTGAAGATCCGTAGGAAAATAGGCATTCAGGTGATCTTCTGGGTCTGTTTCAGGTACCAGTGGATGATACTAAAAGGCAAATTTTTGCCTAAGCAACCCCCTAGATTCAATGGCTTCAGTTATAACAGTGTCAGACCTCACATAACCTTTCTGAGATTCAATTCTTTGCTGCTGTTCTTTTAATCTAAGCATTTCTAAGGCTGTCACAAGAAGTTATTAATTCAGAAATGTCAGGAAAAGTGACCCACACAATGTGTATGGTGAAATGTTAGCTCTATTCAGATGCAGCCCTTTTTATGAGATGATTTGACAAAATATTTTAGGATCCATGATGCTGGAGAACTTCTCATATTATTCTGAGCTGCACAGCAAAACAATGGAATACTGAATATTTTTCCCTTGAATATAGTTCAAGTTGTTATTTTACTGTAATTGTTTTGAATACGGCTTCATCTGGATCTTTAGATGGCTTAATAGATTGCTCATTGTATAGAGAAGATGTACAGAGATCACTTAATAAGTGCCAGTTGGTACTTGGTGCAGATTGAGGTGAAGAAAAATCATTTAAACAACACTAGTTTTGATTTTTTTAGGAATGCTGTTATACATCAGAGATGATTAAAGCCTGTATATTGTCCTCTTCTGTTTATAATGCATGTGATATTAGTAAAATGGGTATAGAAACGTGAAAAATAGATTGATCTGCATTTTAAAGATTAGGAATTTATGGCACATTTAGAATTTGTGTATCCTTTAGGAATTCACAGTGAAACTGGATAAATAGTGTATGAGAAAGTTTCCTTAAATACATTCATATGTTTACACATACCAATTACATTTGAAACTGTTTTAACATTGGCAAATGTTCAGTCAAACAACTTTACTGACAAGGTATAAGCTGAAATGATAATCGTAAGCAAAGACTGACAATTCACGTTCAAATTTGAAGGTAATCTTTGCATGTATTTTCACTGCAAATCGAATTCCGACATCTACATTCATTAAGAAGAACATAAAGTTACGGTGTATGGCCCATAAATATATACATATATGTGTATCTCATGTGCACAGTCTGAGTTGTTTCTAAACAAACAGCTAAGTCATTCCTATACTATTTAGAAATTTAGTAACCCAACCTTTTCACAAAAATGCCTGGCAATTTTACAGTTTAAAATTTTATCTTTAAATAATAAAGAAATCTGAACAAATTTTAAGAAGTGTGGAAGTAAATATTTAAGTATTCAGAACTTAAATATTAAGTGTTAAATACTTAAGTATTAAGAAGCATGTAAGAAAGTTACATGTTCTTAATTCTGTATATTCTTCAGATTTTATCAGCTGGGATTTTATAGTTTCATATTGATTATTGTTAAAAAAGAATTATTAGCTTTATATGGGATGGAATCCCATAAATGCTCAGTAGAAACTTTCCTGCATGATAATGTTTCTATCTTTTTGTTTCCAGATCGGCAAGGTAATTGGAGTTTTATTCTTTCAATATGGATATGTTCTCTTATCGCTTTCTTTCTCATAGACCATATGTATTTAATTGTCCTCTTGGCTTTAAATAAATTAAAGAACTTGGGAAACTGACTTTCTAAAACCACAGGCATAAAAACATCCTTAGGGGGACAACAATTTCCTTACCTGAAAGAAAATAATGGTTAGCAACAGCTGGAATTTGTGTACCAAGCTGTATGCAGGCTCGGTGATGCCACTTGTATAGTGATTCGTTTTGTTTAGCAGCAAATAAGTTCTTCTGCTTAAGCTTACTAACATCAGTAGGAAATATCTTTTGGATGAAACCTTTCACTTAAAATTAAAAAAAAAAAAAAGGGAGGAGAATCAGACTTGGTATTTAATTAAGTGGTAATGAAACATTAGAGAGAAGCAAACTTTCAATAAACATGTACTGGTCAGAGAAGGTAGTTGCTCATTTTCTTTAAGATGGAAGAATGTTTTTGTGGTTAGTTGTGGTAGAGAGTGTTGGCGATGGTGTGATTTGAGACAAGCCTGTTGAGTGGCAGCACGGACTGAAAGGGGAACAGGTAATGGGGATTTACAGTCAGAAATTCAGCTTGTGTAACTCCTGTGTTACTGGTGAGTCGTGACTTACATTCATTCAACTTATTGATGTCTTACAGTAAATGGTTGTTAAACTGAGGCAGCAGTTTTAATAAACGTCTTCAGTACCGCCCTTTTACTGACGGCTGTACTAGGAGAGTCAAAAGGAATCTAGTAAACTCTGTTTCAGCTGTTTATCATTGCAACCTTTCTCTTGCTGAGCTATTTTTTCTCCCCGTCATTGTCGGTTCTTTTCTCCAGAAGTCTCTGCTATGACTGCTCTCTTATTGCTTTAAATGCGTGTAGTTTCCCAATTCCAGGCCTGCCTTGTCTGGCTTTTCATAAGTACAGCATGAAAAATGAAGGAACATTCAGGATTGTTCTCTGAATTTTGAAGGACGGCAGAAGTGCACAGTCCCTTTTATGCGCTTAGGTAATGAATGTGTGGGCACTTGGGAGTAAGAATGAATTGTCTGGCAGTTCTCACCTGTGGAAAGATGTTGCGGTGGTTTCAGTTGAGCTAGTCACATCGTCAGCTGTTTTGCTGGGAGCTGGGAATACCCAGCACCTCTCAGTATCTGTATCGTTTGTTCTAAACTATGGATCTGTGATGGCAGAGGCATCTAAATTTGAGAGAATGTTTGGAAACGTCAGGTTCAGGATATGTGATAAATTTCAGACTCGGTCTTTTGTCCCAGACAAAACTCAAGAAAAGGCTTAGGTAAATTTAGGACTAAGATCACTTGTAGCGGCTTCAGAGGGGGATGTTTGTCATCATCAGTTGCAATGTAGTTCATCGCAAGTAGTAATGGTGCACAGCATTGGTTTTAGAAGCAAACCAGCAGGGTAATTGCCCAGGCACTGAGATGCCTCTGTAAACCTAAGCTAGGTGGTAGCCCACATCACCCAGTACGTAAATTGGAAGAAGACAGCTCCATGCCCTACGCTCTGCTCGAGGTTCCCACTAATTTGGTGTAACTTTTGGAGGCAGCAGAGGGGAAAGAAGAATCCTGTTGGAAGTTTTTCCTTTGCAAACTCGTAATAAGACCTGGTGGCTTCACACCACAGGCCTTCTGTTGGCTGATGGTTAAATGCTTACACGATTTTCATCCAGTACGTCTTTGTATTTTCTCCCGTCGCAGGGACTTTTAGATGAAATCAAGCAGGCTACTTTTTCTACAAGCAAAAATAGACTAGAGGGGTGGTATATTCACAACAGATTAATAGACTACAGTGCTGCAAGTGATGAGATGTGAGACTTCACATTGAGCACACCTCTGAGTTATTTGGCAATTCCACTGAAAACCTTTAATTTTGCATTATTCCACCTAAATTCTGACCCTAAGTTTGACAGCTATGTCTTAGGACAGCTGCAGATGCAGTGAATGAAATCTCTATAACACTATTTTCCACAGATAAAGTAGTGGGATTTGAACAATTGATCTTTTGTCATAATGCAGACATTAAATACTGACTGTGAATAAACCTGACTCTCCCTTTTATTACATCCTGCTGTAGAGAGAAACTTTGTGAAGCTAGGCAAGCACATACCCCCAGGTTATTTCACCCCGGAGAGATTTTAACTCTCTTTCCTGTGTACTTTAAGTTTTATGTATGTTAGTAGATGACTAAAGTGAGGCGTATTCTCGTATTTGGGTGTACAAGTTTCTGTTTCCAATAGAATCCCAGGTTTGAGCTGAAGGGAAAACACTTCGACCAATTCAAATCCCTTTGAACGCTGGGAAAGCGTCTCTCTGAAATAATACTAGGATAGGCTGAAAGAAGGATTTTTTCCTTTCCTAATAATTTCTGATAATATTGAAAAGTTTCTTGCCCAGCTATGTGAGAAAAGCAAAAAACCCCTACTTGTCATTTTACCTTTCTTCTTAAAAGTTGAAAACATTTAGCGTGACTGTTTGAGTTTTTAAAAGAACAGAAACAGAGTATCTCAAGAATGAATAAACTTTTTCTATAAAATAAGAAACCTATTATCTAGTTGTCACACATTTTACAAACCGATTTTAATACAATTTATCTTCATGTTTTCTCCATTTTTCTATTGACAGTTTTAAGTCAAAGAATCACCAGGTTCTGATGAAAAACATGCAGCTGCAAAATTTTCATCCATCAGTACTAAACCCAACAGTAACAGAATATTTATAAATTTGCGCCATAGTTTCTTTCAAAGAAATTTTCCTTGTTCTTATTGAGGTGCAATTTCCCTTGAGTTTAGGGGAACAATAGCAAAGCTGTAGTTCACAGCTTGAAGAAAACACAGTATTGGAAATCACAAGCAAAACAACTCACAACATTTTAAAGGAAATTGCAATAGTTAATTTTTTTAACTTTATACATGTTTTCTGGTAGGTTACATAGCTGTTGAGGTTGTGAGCTTATATATTTCAGCTGTTTAAGAATGTTGTCATAGAATATATTTATTCACTTTCTTATGTCTTTACTGTTTCTAAATGTGTGTGTCTGTTACTGTCAACTTTCAGGCATTACTTTTTTCTTGACTTGGTTTTCTGAACTCAAACATTACTTGACTGTGCCGTTGGTATTATCTGGTTGTAAACTACATCGACTCTCAGGAAATAACAGGAAATTATATAGAAGGAAATAAGGAAATAAACAGACTCTCAGGAATTTCTGTTCCACTGCTATCGGAAGAAACTGCTGATGAGCCTGGTTTGTCTGAAGACTGTTACCATTTTTAGTGAACTTTTGTAATAGATAATCTAAACAAAGAAAATTAATATCAATTTAATAATATATTACAATAGAATATCAAACCAAAGCATAGGATCAGAGTAAAGCTATGGTTCCAACATAAGTTGTTCTATCGAGTATAGATAATTACCGGCAGATACAAACAGTTCATCCTACCAACTGTTTTGTTGGCCAAACAAACCTACACCCACACTGCGTTGCTGAAGACCCCAATAGACTGCCTCCTTATTCCTTCCAAATTTCATGGTCCCCTCCAGATAGAAGATGGGATATTTTTTTTTAACAGAGGGTAAAAGAGGAAAGGAGAAGAAAAAAAAAGAAGAAAGAAAAAAAAAAGGGGGAAATAAGCTGGAGAAGGAACAAGATGAACAGAGGAGAGAAGGGTGGAAGCCTGTCGTGGTCAGGGCTGTCCAAACGCCGGCGAAGGGGGCAACTGTGACAGGACCCCTTCGCGGACTCCCGCTGGCTCTGTACCCTGTACCCCCCCAGGGTCAGGATCCCGCAGCCAGTGGTGGTAAAGCAGGTGCTGGGGATAACGCAGAGGTTAGAGCCAGGGGAGGTGAGGGCATAGTTTTACAATAAAATTACTCTTTGTTTCTTCCTCTGCCCTCTGGCATCTGTATGAAATCTTGGGTTCCAAAAGGAACGGTGATGCGAGTCCTTTGTGGTCTTGTCCATCCCATAGGCCCCATTTCTGGTCTCTCTCTTCAGATCCATTGATTTTCAGTCTCCAGCTCCTTCTCTCTGTCAGATACGATGTTCATTCAGCTTACTGGTTTTCTGCTTAGATTTATTTCAGCCTTTTGTCTTTCAGGATTTTTCATACTTTTGTGAACAACCTTATAGAACAAAATGACCTGGACTTCTGTTGTCTTCAAAGATTTTGAGGGTAGAACTTTCCTAACCTTTCTGGTTTTTTAACAGTAAATCAGCTTTGTTCAGATATCGCTTCATATAGTATATATCTCTAACAAATACCTTATTCTACATTAAATTGAATTTTATAAGAAAAAAAATCATTATTAAAGTTTCTGAATCTTACATCTCAAAATCTGGATTTATGTATTTTATATGATCAAAACTTATAAACAGTAATTAGACTTTTTACAGATAAACAAAGCTATAAAACTGACATTTATTTCTATTATGCATATTTAAATGTTAATAAACATTGCAAATCTTAATTCTTTTTTACTGATGATGGGTCAGAGAGAGAGTGGAGAAAGAATTTTGCCTTTTTTGAGGAAAGAAGCTACATGGTGATTTTAAGCTTCGCAGTAGAACTCTGAGGAGAGTACACTCACTAATTTGGAGAAAAATGTTTATGCCGTTTTGAACATTTACAACAGTGTATAGTCTCCTTTAAAAAAGAAGTAACTAATACTTATAACTACTTGTGTATCCAGGATACATTTGGCTACACGGGAAACCCCCCACAATTCTGCAGGCATTTTTAATCCAAGAGAAACTTTGCCCATGTGTTTCGGAGCAGGATATGGCGAGTGTGATGTTTTAGTCTACCACTTGGAGACTAGGACTTCATTCATGTGAAAGAAAAAAAATATATATTATGACCCCAGAATAAACACAATATCAGAAATAAAGCAGAGAAATCAGTATTTTGTTCACAGTCATTGCAGTAAGACCCTTGAATCAAGCTGGTATTTTGTTAATAAGATGTAATCTAGAATGACACATTAGGAGAAATCTTTATCTGCTCGGTGCTCAAAAGCTTAAATTATGTAACGATGTTGTCATAATCAAAACATATTAAGAATTAGTGCATGTCATATGCAATCCGTACAAACCTATGGAGACAGAAGTTTAAAATAAGCAGAAGAAAAAGGAGTTGGTAGTTTGTTGTTTTGTCTTAAAAGTCAATTCAAGATCCACAGCAGTTTCAGAACACACTCTTGTGTCTCAAACGACATGAGATCAAATGCTTCCCAGAGGAAGTGCGTTAGCACTGGTGGTAGGGGGACGCGTGGATGAGCTCTGCTACTGGGAGAGTTTTGGGTTGGCAGGCTGGTGTCCAGCCCTCAGCCCTGTAAACTTTCTGGGGCTGGAAATAATCGAGCTTTGATTCTTTGCCAGTGTGTGAGAGAGACAGGTGGACCTTTAGATTCTTGGCTACCTTTATTTATCTGTTTTATGTTTTTCACAGTGATACGGTCATGTGAGCGTTTCTAAGTGTCATTTATTTTACTGAAATTTGCATAGCATGCTTATTAGAATTCCGATCAGAAACTCCGTAATGTGAAAGAAGGGTATTTTTTGGTCAGTGATACCTAGGCCTTCTCTTCCAGAATGAAGACTAGGATACTAGGATCTATTCTTGTTGCCTTGTTATATGATGAAAACAAAAAATGCTGCTATCAAAGTTTGCATGCCTAATCTGAAATTTCTCAGTCTGTGATTGAAGACTTAAAAGAAAGAAAGAAAAAAAGATGTTTTTTTCGAAGTTCTCTGTGCCTATAAATCTCACTGTAAGTATTGCACACTGCTTGTTTTAAACACCTTGAATAATTCATGTGTGCCATTTCGCACAATTGCATAAAGACTTGTCAGCATTTAGGAATCAATTTTGGGGACTTTGCATGGGAAAATTTTTCCTGAATGTTTTCAAGTTAACAGCCTATATAAAAGGAGTGGGACTACTCTGACTGTCTTGATCCTTAACTAGGAATAGTTTCTCTGGAACGTGGCCATTGCTGGACAACATTTGCTTTTCAGTGTCAGGTGGGCCACAGTTTAAAGAATTACATGGGTTATATCCTATACACCTACCCATAGCAGGATACCTAGTTTACTGGAAAAGCCCTTTTTCATATGAGGCTTGTCTGTAGTGACCTACAGGGATAGTTATTTGCTTTGCAAAAGGAACCTTCAGAGTAGGAATGATACTGGTGCTGGTGCAACTTCATGTCCACGGGATTGTTCTAAAACCAGCTGCACATCAGCTGCACAAAATTTTGACATTACAGGGGTGCTGTAATTTTTCCCCCATCTAACTGAACTTGCTACATTCAGTGTTTTCTGTAATTCCTTCTTTAAAGTTCTGTAGGTAACATTCTCTTGTTTCTCCTCTCCCTCTCCGCTTTTTTTTCCAACAAATTCCCATTTACCCTGTTTCTTAAGCTGAAACCAGCATGGCTTTTCACGTTACGGTACAAGCTATTGTCACATGCTTTGACCATGAAGCCAGAAGTGGTAGTCACATAGCTATTAGAATAGGATGCATTAATTACGTCGTCGTCTGACCATCTTTGTGTCAGCGAAACAAAAGTGACTGTACGTTAACAGTACCTACCAGGTGTCTGTTTTTCAGAGTGCTCAGCTCTTTCTCCAGAGGAGCAAATGACCAGCTTGGCTCCTCCAAGGTTACCGTTCCAACATGAGTAAAACACAAAATACTGAAAATACTTCACACTTTATAGGTGTAAATAAAACTTCAACATTGGAACTCTTGCAAAAAAAAAAAAATTCACTGGTGGCCTTACAGAAGCTATCACTAAGGGATAAAAGATTAATTCTTAGGCTTCCAAGCATTTTCTTTACAAAACCGTAAATAATATGAACCAAATCAGATGTAAGTACCGTGCCAAAGAAGAATGTGCCATTAAAACAGCATGACAGTGCTCCTAAAAAGAAATATTTAAAACTTCATTTCTTGAAGAGTTTTGAGGTTCCATTTCTTTGTTTCTGTCTCGTGCAGTTCATTAGGTACTCGTACCAGTTGGTTTTCATTTCGGATGATTTGCAATTTCATGACACACTAGGTTAAATTTGGAGCAACTTGTATTCTCTTCTCTGGTTTTTTGCATCTGTGTATCTAATCATATTCCTCGTGTTCTTTTATATTTCTATTCAGGAGCTATGAATTAGATGTTAATCAAGAGGCTTGTTCAGCGTTCCTTAGGATGACAGAATTCCCATTAATTTTCCTTACTTAGACACAGAGACTAGAATTCATAATGAAGTATTTTCTTTCACAGGAGGCATTCTTCGCAGAAATCAGTTGTGTATTGGATAAGCTAAAGAGTCTTTGGTCCCTTTACATCTATCCACTGCAACTTGCTTGTAATGATAATTAAACGTTTACTGCCTGTGCACACCCTTCAGTACTTCCCCTGGATGACAGACATGTTTCACAGAAGTAGAACTGTTCCATGTGGTTTATTGCACTTCCTTGGTACCTTTTCTACTTTTCTTTGGCAATATTTCAGTGCAGTCAGATTTTTAAAAGTATACTTAAACTGCTGGTGATGTCGATAGGTAGCTAGAAGCAGCATAAAAATACCTAATAATGTTCAGAACAGTAACATTTAGGCATTTAACCACTAGATTCTCTGAAAAATCCTAAGTACTATCTAGCATTACTAGCAAAATATGTTATTAAATCAGATCCACAATTCCTGTCTAGTAGTTTTTAATTGTCTCCATGCTGTACAAAGTTAGTAATTCATCTCTGTCATGGAATAACTATGCACAAAAGCATTCTGATTCGTCTAGAGGAGTTTTCTGAGACCTTGTCTTTACTTTACAGAAATCATTCTGTTCTTCAGAATTTGTTTTTATTGAATATACCTTTAAGGAAATATCCTTTTTTTTTTTCATGGTTATCCTAGAACACTTATGCTCCATGTTCAGATTTTTCAAAATACTTGAATTTTGTACAACTATTAGTAATTTTCTAATTAGTCAGCAAGATGCAGGTTCCAGTAGGCTCAGATTCAATGCTATGCTCAGCTGAAACAGATAAATCAGCAGCACAGTCTGTAAATATTATTTATCTAAACCATGTATGACATTAATTATGAAAAAATGATCGTCTAAGGAATGTATCTTATACCTTCGTTCTGAACTGATGCATGAGCTTGGTTAGCAGGATTTACGAGCTTCTGATGACTTCTGTTATTTATCTATATATGGCAAAATAAGTAGCATTCTTATTTGAAATGCAAGTGTAGTTTTGATAAAATTTGGTAAAAAGAGCGTAGTTACCCATAGATTTATATTATAATCAAAAAGAATATTTTTCACAGAATGCTGTTCCGTTAGAGTACGCACCTCCGTGAGATTTGTGTCGTGCCACTGTCTACTACCTAGAAAATTCTGGCAGAGTCGAAGTGTCTTGAAAGAGCCCGAGCTGCCAGGCTGCATGTGCTTCTGGTCTTCTGCAAGGGGACTGCAGAGAGCAAAGCAAAGGACAGCCAAGTTTCTGCTCTCCTTATTATCACCAAATGCAGGCAAGTGGCAGCTGTTCTCAAAACACTGTGAAGTTCACCAGATACACACAAAAAAAAAATGAATGAAACATTTCTAAACCCTTGGATTTTTTCACAGAGTAAAAATTAAAAATCAAATATTTTATATTTCTGTGCGTTGCATGGTGAGAAGGAAGTATCTTAAAATATTCCTTTTTATTGCCATGAGTGAATTGTCAAAGCACAAAGAAATGACACTATCCAGAGATTTGTTTTATTGAAATTTGTGCTGATTTAATTCTATTACATTACCTAATAAAAATCATTGACTCTCTATTTGTTATGGTTCACCAGAAGAACAGATGAATATTAAAATTTCTAAAAAATAACGTACGTTGCAGTTCAACAGGCATGAGATATTCAGTGTTTACCTTTGTTGTAAGAATAACATTATCCTTCAGCTGTGTGCACTATGTAATCAGAAATCAAAAAACCCCATTTATACAACGGCTTACTTCTTTTCTAGCAGCTCAGTACCAGTCATGTCAGGTTCTTATTTGAGATTTATTACTGTATGTCCATTGGTAATAGCAACATCCACACTCATACAGTATTTTCTTACTGAAACACCGTTGTAGTCATTTGGAAGCTGTCCAAAAGTAATACGGATTTTGCAAGGAAAATGAAACAATATATATCTAATGCAGGACAGCTATAAGGAGAAGCGAGATACTCAGAAAAACCCCTGCAGTATTAAGACACAGGTCCGTTTAGTCTGTTTGTGGCTGAGCTGAAGCAGAGAGGCAGGGGGAGAAGGGCTGAACAGGATGGGCTTCAACCCTCTGATAAAATGGAGAGGAACTTGGGCACGTGGTGAAACGATCTGCTGAGAAAAGGTGCGTTTAAAAAGCAGAATACTTTCAGAATGCACGTGTGTCTCTTCGCATGTATTTGGCAACCACAGCCAGACAAACCTTCTCGCGCTGGTACATCTGCAGTCTCTCAGCAGTCAGTAAGAGTTTCATTCTGCCTCCTGTATTTCAGCAGTCCAGCGTTTGATGTATTTAGTGTACTGTATTTTGTTTTCATTTGTATTTTCATGCACATTTATATTGTGGACTGTCAAATGGTGTGTGGTCGTAAAAGCCTGAGAAAGAGACAAGCAGGAAAAACTATTCTGATGTTCAATTTGTAAATATAGTCGAATGCTTCTGGTACAAAATATTAGTGTTAGATACTGACTTTGCCAAAGAAAGTCACATATATAATAAATCAAGAAGCTATAAAAAAGATTCATATTCTCAGGCCCCAGGTATTATCAATTGGAGTCTGAATGACTATCAGCATGTTCTCTAGTGGCTTAAGAGCAAGAAAATAATAAGATTTTGAACAATAAGGCTAAAGACATGATTTATAAACTATAGATTCAGGCAGCAAGTGTACTGGGATCAATATATTCAAAGAAGACTACATAAATTATACGATTTAATCTTGTCTAGTAGCTTAGCGGTGGTGGTCGTTATTTTCCTGGACAGAAGGATTTTGTTTGTGTTTTGAGTGTGACCTGAACTACACAAAGAATGAGCTTAAAATTAGAAACAGCAATGAAAGGAAGGATGTACGGTGATTTTCTTTTCAGCGTGTTGCAGGATACGTTCCTTTCCATATTTAAATTCTAACTTGACATCTATTTGTAGTAAGAGTTCTTTGTTGGTCATTAGAAAAGCAGGGAGAAGTCCTCTGGTACCCAAGATTTGTGCTGCAGCCTGATAAAAAAAGGCATTTAAGACATGATGAAGACCTCCTCTTCCATCTGCTTTCTTGAATATCAGCCTAGGTCCAGATGCATGCATATGTATCCCTAATGTGGACAGTAGAACAAAGCGCATATTTTCTCAATTCCTTATAGTCATCAGAAATACTGTTTCCTACTGTATCAAGGTAAATAGATATATTTAAAAAAAATATATTTCTTCAGAAGAATTTGAGAATAGATATGACCCCATTCGTGCATCTTTGCCAGGTGTTCTTCTCTTTAGTTCATCTTGTTGAAGTAGCAAGTTATCTCCCTAGGATGACAGTTTGACAGACAAGTATATGGGAGTCGCTAGTTGACATTATCTGGGATGAACCACTTTAAATTTGGACTATGGGCCATAACGGAGTATGAGCCCATCATAGGTCAGAGCTTTAGGCAAACTGTCAGGAATAGCTCTGGAAAGCAACAAAGAAAAGTAGATCGTATTAGAAATGGTGAAGGCTGTTCACAAGATGGTGTGCTCCCTCCTTGGGAAGAGGAATTCTGCTCTGTTGTAGGGCCAAATTTTTGGATGAATATTGAAGGAGGCAATCGTTTTCTTGTGTTTATTCTGACTTCTGTGGCAATTAGTTTCTACTCAAGGCTACTTCTAAGAGAGGTCATTTCCATCTGACTGTCAATTTTTTTCTTTTGAATTTTGTCTTCAATCCTCCAAGAAGATCACTATCAGATTGCTAATAACTGGTAATTTAGAAGGTCTTCCCAGGTGATGTAGGTGCAGTATAAAACTTGAAGGATATTTGGAGACTATAGTGGATACACCCACCCTGCCTTTTGCTGACTTCCCTCTCCTGGAGGATAGGGAGAAAAATGTAAGGATGGCAAAAAACTCGTGGACTGAGATCATGACGGTTTAATAGGTGGAGCAAAAGCTGTACATACAAGGAAAGCAAAAAGAGGAATTCATTCCCAGCGGCAGGCAGATGGCTTCCTGGGAAGCAGGGCCTCAGCACGCCTAATGGTTACTTGGGAAGACAAATGGCATAACCACAAATGTCCTCCCTTCCTCCTCCTTTCCCTGAGCTTTCGTTGCTGAGCATGATCTCAGTTAAGCATGACATCGTAGATGGCCTGGCTATGTCCACGCCCAGGCCACTGACGCTGGGGGTGGGGGGTATGTGGAGAGAGACCCTTGATGCTGTGCCAGCCCTGTTGGATAGCAGCCAGAACAGTGTGTGTTAGCCAAGTTGGGGAGCACAGCACCATACGGGCTGCTACGAAGAAGGTTAAAGTTGTAACTTCGTCCCAGGCAGACTCCGTACAGAGATTAAGAAACCGTTCACGTCAGCCATCCTAGTGGTTGTAACTCACTCACCTACCTCTCTTTCAAGAAGCGGAGAGGGAGGTGGAAGCTGCTTCTGAAAGAGGTCCTTACTGGCTGGAACATGAAATCTGCTGTACATATTATGATAGCTTTAGAAGATTTCAAAGTTGTAGGAGTTTTTTTTTTTTGTCTGATTTTTCTAAGAAGTCCATTTCTGATATGAACCCAGCACTGATAATCAAGGGGTCTGTTCATGCTACTATGTTGGGTAAATGTAAGCTATGTAAGTCAGAATGAATTTATTATGTATTTATTACTTTCCAATCCAATAGTATAGCCTGTTCTAATAATGAATGTCTTCCTTGTCGGTCATCTATTTTGAATGGCATTATAGGTTAGAATTAGTTTCAGACAGTGTTGTCAGCATATATTTATAAAACAATGCAGAGTACATTATTCTGGCTTGTGAATCTAGCAGCAGAATACTCTATGAACCAAATGCAAGTATTCCATTAAGATGGGCTGCTTTTTTTTTTAAGGAGAAATGATCAAATTTAATAGATAGTTTAATAAAGTTGTAAAATAAAATCTTCCAGCAAAGTGTCATTTCCATGGCATGTTACAAGTGTTCTGAAAAATTATTATAGGGCCTCCAGTCTTGGCATATTCATTTCTGAAAAGTACTCAGAGATAATAATTTGTACTTCTGTGATAGAAATGTTTAAATGCATAAATGGATCCACGTTGTTTACCTTTGTAAGGATATACCATCTTTCTACTGAATTGGAGGAATTAGAGAGGGACTTTACGTCGTCTTATCACTGTATATTACATAGCTGGTTTTGCAACAAGTAAAGGTATCTTCAACGATTTGAGACAGCCGACTTTGTCTCTGATTTAGTGGGCATTGTGGAATGACTCAGTAGCCCATATTTCTCTCTCTAAGGTACATTCCTAAGCTACGTACCAAATTTCCATCGAATGAGTTTGCACGATTCCGTATACCTAAGAGAAACAGGAAAAGGGGTACTGGGCATGTGTGAGAATAAGCGGGGAAGGAGAAACGTGCCGCAGGGTCCTGCAAAATGGGTGAAGGCTGGGCAAAATGCTGGAACATAAGATGATTTTGGGTTGTCCTTTGGAGCTTTGCTGGCTGCCTGCTTCCCACCATACCGCTATTGGGCTATGCCAACATCCCGTACATTAGCCTTATTCAGCTCCTGGCCACTAAGGTGGGACTTAGAATTGGATCAATACCTCAGCCTTTTACTGTCAGATACTGAGGTTGTGGTGGAAATGAAAAACCAGAGAATGTGGGCAGGCTTGAAAAAAGGTATCTGTGCAATGCTAAAATGACAATTGTGATTGGAATGTCCCAGGAAAACTCCACCTGCTCTGAGAAATGTTGTAGTTTTTGACAAACCTACAGTCATCTCTGAGTGGAAGTAAATGTGCTAAAATCTGGGAGTTTTAGCATGGTTCCCAACATGAATAATTTTCTGCAGTACAAATGCATTCTTCCTGGGACAATAAGGTAACTTTCATTTACTAGCTCTGAGGAAGTTGTCTCAGGCCAATATTTATAGGATAGCCATAAATCTTTAACTGGCTTAGGTAAAATGACAGGAAGAGATGTACAGTATAATGTCTGTCATTTTTCTGTTTCTAAATGTGCTACATCTGCGGTGAGCCTGTATCTGTTAATAATCGCATCAGATTGCAAAGTACATGGTTTTCCTCTAGAATTTGAGGAAGGGCGTACTTGGTCTGAGGGTTGGAGAAGTTTTGTTGTTTATTGGATGGGTTGTTGAGATCATGGTCTTTGCTAGCAATATTTATTTTAGACCAAGAAAAACTGTTCTTTACAATTCTTGGCATTATTTACATCAGAGTACTCAGGGCTATATCTACAAAGCATATAGACATCTAAAGGTTTGTATTTTCTCAAGCTTATAGATGGGAGTATGTCTTCATAATTTTGAAAATCCTTCTAAGTGATGTTCTGGATGTTCGGGACTTGCAGTATTATTGAAAATCTGGACTTCAGATGATGAATAAAAGGATATCTCTCTCCCCAGACCAGTGCTAATTAGAACAAGCTAGATCAGGATAAATTTTCTTCCAGGCTTCAGAAATCTTACATTTCAGATATTTTGAGGAGTCATTTTTATCTCTTACTTGTATTAGTGTTATATTTTAAATATTTTTCCATAATAAGCTACATGCCACCTCTGAAGATAGAAAATATGTTCAGTGAAGCACATCATTTTCAGGAAGCAGTTTTGTTTCTATAATAAGAACAGGAGATACAAGATGAGGTAGATCTGATTTTACAAGCCCAAGTATTATCAGAGTAAAAATTGAAAATAAAGACTTCCATTTTTAATAACAAAATAAAAATACTTTAATTACCTTTTCTCTTTGTTTTTATGGCACCAAGTAACTAGTGTATTTGGTGTAATACTTTAGATTTTACAAAGGGATGGAGATTACTTCTGGTTTTGTATGAATTTTACTTATTTTACCTTAAAATTTTTAAGGTTTTTCTCAGAAATTGTAGTGCAAAACTAAGTCTGTCATTAAAAAATCCTCAGCTTTACAAAACAACAGCTCTCTTAGTGGGCAAGAACAAGCAAAAATAACTTTTAGAAAAAATAAATCAGAATTAGCATATTTCATCAGCATAAGTTATTGAAAATCCAACAAGACTGTGGTGCCAGTTGCTTGCCGTCTTATTTTTTTTCATCATTTGATCTAATTCATTAGTTGGCTCTAGAAGAATGATTAAAATAATATATAATCACTCTTGACAAGGATTTGTACTTTCCATACTACTGGTAACAAAGACTCATTGCAATCACAGAATTGTATTTTAGGCCATGTTGTAGGTTCTTCAGTATTATTATGGCCTAAAAAAACAAGGTGCCAGTGCAGAGAGAAAAAACTTTTTTTGTGCATGAAATGGATTCTATTTAAGATAGAAGAAAAGCCACCTCTGAATGATGGAGAATAAAGGAGCATCATTATACATTGTAAATTAATTTAGTTTCCAGTAAATCAAGATGTACCGACACACCATTTCCCACCTCATCATGATCTGTGTAATGTATAATATGACATATGAAATGCTTTAGTGATTCCAAAAATTTGTTCTAAATTGTATAAACTGCTCATGCAAGTGTACTGCATTTTCTTGATCCCCTTTATTTTTTGTGCTCGTCATATTTTAGAGTATTTATGAATTTTAATGACAAAAGTAGGATACTCATTAGTTTCAGACATTTCATAGCTTTTGATATCAGAAGGAACCCCTAGTATTACTCTGTTTCCTACATAGGAATGGTAACAAAGGTCCAAGGTTGCTATTTGTGATACATACAACAACTTACAAGAAGAATCGAAGGTTAATCAAGTGGTGGTTTTCACTATTCAAAAATAGTACAAATAGGTTTAATTCCGTTTAAAAGAAAAACTTTATTTTTAATATTTAAAAATACAAAGGAAAATATCTGATCAGATGTGTCCTTTGAATCTTCTAGTAAGTACAGCACAAATTCTGCTATCTTGCATCTCTGAGTAGCAATTTCATTTTCAGTCATTTCAAGGGTAATATCACTTATTTCCAGAGACATTCGCTGCCAAGTGAGGCCTGAAAGGTGTGAGCAGGACTGATCAGTGGGATCTTAACTTATTTCCTACCGCCACCCGCCTCTCAGCTGGCCCGGCCCTTGGGAGGCAGCTGGAAAAAGAGCAACCGTAATGAATGCTAAATTCTGAAGAAGAGGAGCTTGGTTTGGCCTGCATCTTTCATGTTTCTTTTTCATATTTGTACAGTGTTCTAAGTGAAATACAACACTATGACTTCATCTTCAGTTCTTGCGAGTACAGGCACTCTGGCCCTTTTGAAGTGTATCTGTGAAGTGTCATCTTTGTACGACATCACAAAAGACGTAAATGAACTTTAAGGCACCTAATTGTGAAGTGCAGACATGTAAGTAGCCTTGGTATTAAAATTGAGGAAGAAGCAGCAAAAGAAAAAGATGGTGCATGGCAGAGATAGAGAAGAGAAGCAGCTCACTGGTAGGAATAAGAATTATTTATGGGAAATGAACTGCATCCTTCTTGACAAAAGCCTGATAAGGTTGTGGGTATGGGTGAAAGAAGACAAGACAGTAACAAATCTATGTACATCACACATAACAAATTCTAACAATAAATATTTCTGAGCCTCCCACCAACCTACTCCTCCTCCTGTATTTCTTTGTAATGATTTCACTGACTTATCTTTGCATTAAAAAAATCTAATTAGATTGGAAAGTGTAGCACATTAATTAACAGATAAACTAACAGTATTAAACAGCAATAGTCTAGAAGCTTACTCTAGTCTTCCTAATTAGGCAGCTCTCTCTGCATGAAGTAGAAAATGCAAATAACACAACAATATAACATAAAGGGCAAAAGGGCCCATTATGCTGGTAGACAGTGAAGAAAAAAGAGAGGGGAGGAAAAAAAGAAAACCTGAAACACCACTTATGCTCAGTGATCTGTAACTGCTCCGTGAGTTGCACTGAGATTATAACACATTTATATTCAGTATATTTGACCAGTTCTAATGTCATCTCATCCAGTTTTCTTAGGAAAAACATCTCAGAGCAATGAGAGTCCAATAGCAGGGATCAAAATGTTGTCTTTCTGTTGTCTTAATTAGGATGAGAGCTGTGTAATTATTTATTTAGGCAGTTAGGCAAAAAGTTTCTTCCCATCCTCTTCGCTGAATTGAGCTGGGCTTGATAGACCAGTAGGTTTCTTTTTATTTCAAGGTACATAGCAGTTTCTCTTTCAAGGTGTATATTTATTTTATATTGCTTTATTGTTTCATTTTTATGTTTGACTGCTGAAAGTTCAGTGATTTTTACCATTGATACCTTAGGCAATGAGAAATTAGTATTGCAAATATTAACTCAAAAGCTACATACCACACTTTCACACTCCCCTTGAGCAAAAAACAGACTACAAAACTGACCTCTACATCATGCTCTGAAGATGTGGCACATCTAGAAGCAGAGAGAGATCTGTTTTCCCTCATTGAGGTTAAAAAGAACCTGGAAAATCCTGACTGTAATTTAAAATATAATTTATCTTACAGTATGAACCAAGTCTAAATGTGTTGGAAAGTCAGTTTTATACAGAGCCTGTAACAGAAAGGATAGATGATTCGGACAGCACTCCCCTTTGTCAATGAGACAGTATATCTGTGGTCTCTCTGTGAAGGTCCGTTCAAATATCAGTATTGTTAAATGGTTTATTTCACCTGTTTAGAAGAAATGCAGAGCTGTTCCTTAAAAGCACAGAAGGCTGAATAAAGGTTGCCCATAGGATTTGGAGAGACTAAGAACTGTTGTTTATGCTAAAGGACATTTTGCAATGAACAAATAAAATCTACCATAACAAATATAGATGCTAACATAGGGTATGAGCACATATGCTTGAAAGCAGTGCTGTTACAGGGCAATCTGCTCTAAAATCAAAGCAATACCGATACTACTGAGGCTGAAATAGCTTTGGTAGCGATGGGATTTTCTTGTAGTAATTCTTCAGTGTAGACAAGGCCATCTGAAGCAGTTTAAGCACCTATGAATGAAAAGCGTGTACAGTCCATTTGATCTCTCCTTGGCTTTAATTGCTCATCTGCCTGCCCAGTAATGCCCCAAAGGATCAAGGATCTTTGGAAGAAGACAGTTGTAAGGACTCCAAAACTTACTACCAGAAGGACCCACACTGATTAAAAGAAATGAGCGGAAGGGTTTGGGGTTTTTGTTGTTGT
This sequence comes from Cariama cristata, assembly GCF_000690535.1. Taxonomy (NCBI): domain Eukaryota; kingdom Metazoa; phylum Chordata; class Aves; order Cariamiformes; family Cariamidae; genus Cariama; species Cariama cristata. The sequence continues at coordinate 20,317 of NW_009636147.1, forward strand.
TTGTTTCAACTTTTATTACATCTTTTCTTTAAAAATAAAATGTTGAAAATGAATTTGATTAAATAGCTTAATTAGAAAATTCAGTGAGGAAAAACAGGTTTTGGTAGAAAAGGCGAAGAATTGAAAGTCAATAGGAACTGGGGGTCTAAGACCTTGTAATTTTAGAATTCAGTGTAGCTAAAGATGGGGTTTTTTCAAAGGTTTCAGCCCGTCAGTTAATGGAGAGATTCCCTACTGTTGTACTGAAGTTCACAGACTACTGAAGAGCTCTTACAGACCCACGTGTTCCAATACTGTGTCTTCTTCCTACTTTTTGCAGTAAATAGAAGAATGCTTTCTGACTATGCATTGCGAGCATACCTCTTCGAAGCAGTTTTACTCCTCAGAACTGTCCCAACAGTAGTTTGGAATCTGCCGAGCAGAGCAGACAGACATTTTGGTGCAGTTCCCCATGATGTGGTGTCTCAGATTCAGCAACAACAGCAGTCATTTACAAACTCCTTAATTAACAGGGACTGGAAATGCACGTTATTTGAACAGCATGGATTTTTATCCATTATGCAAAATTCTTCTTTCCTCACTATCGTAAGCATCTAGCAAAATTCTTATAGCACCCTGAAAAAAAACATGCATACCTTTTACCTTTTGTTCTCTTTGGTTTTATTCTTTGTTGCAAGTAAGCCTGATCAATAACTTTCCACTGCAGCTATATTCTATGGGGGCAAAATGTGGGTTTGATGCGATGAGTAGTGTCTCATTTCTCTGGAAGTTTACAACAGTTCATCAAAAAACAAACTAAAAGATCCATAATCCATTCCAAAACAAAAGCTACCAATATAAACATTTTTAATGTAATTATTTCCTTCTCCTCCTCCCCTCCAAAAAAATCAGTATTGCTTCCTAAGCAGCTTTTGGAGATGTAGTCTGGGTGTCCTCTCTCCTTGGGCTTTGATTTCTGACCAAATACATCTCCTGTAAAGTCCTCTGGACAGTCTTTCTGTTATTAAATGCAGTGACTCAGACAAGCAGAAGAGCAGAGAGGGAAACATGACAAAGAACAAGGCAAAGAACCCCACAGGTTGAAAAAAAACCCGAGCAGTGGTATACCGACTGTATCTGCTAGAAGGTACTGAATTGGCGCTTTTCAATCAAATTTAGCAATTATCAGAGAGTGTTATTTTTCTGCTCAAAAATTCATTCTTCTTGCGGCCTGGTAATATGCACGAGTCTACTCCTTTTCAAGATGCCAGTGATACAGAGCTATTTACTTAAAGCAATAATGACAGCCCAGAATAATGACAGATTTACCTGGATGTAAACACAGACACGCGTAGATACACCAGGACAGCATTGCACATACGATTCTCATTGTTCCTGAATACGACATATACCATTTGCTGGTATTGTTTGAGGGCATTTGCTTGTTTGACTTGAAAGTTAAATGCAAGATGCAGATGGTGTAAAAATACCTCTAAGTATTACTCATTGGAGCAAGTAGCCTTTTGTTTTTTTTCAAGAAAAACAGTGTGAGTTTTTTGTTACCTGAAGGAGGGCAGATTTTTTTATTTAGTAAGGGGTTTTTTACCTCATTTGTAATTAAGTACAAGTGGTAGCTCATCTTCACTTGCTACACATTATATATTCTCTGCATTTCTTGGCTGTACTATACTGCCTCGTTGGTCTTAAATTTTCAGTTAGCAATTGTTACTTTTTGATGAAAACCCCCAGAAATTAATGAGTCATAAACCGTAAGTAAAAATCAAAGATTAAAAATAATTTCAGTACTTCTGTAAAAGTTAAAACTATGCTAAGTCTTAAACTTAGTGGCTTGTACAGATAAATTGTAAAAATTTTTATTGAATTATTGTATTTCAGTCAAATAGTGATCAATGAGTTTATTCAAGACTAGGATTTTGTAAGCAGAAAAAAGCAGTGGAGATAATCTGGGGAAGGGTGTTCTTTTTCTGAAATATGCATGAGATCTCTGTTGACTCAGAAGATGGCTCTTTGTTAGGAATTAAAATATATTTGTTATGAAAACGTCTGCTTGGAGAGCAGTAATTAGTCAGCAGTTTTCAAATTGATGTAAACGCATAGGAACCTGATTGTAATTTTAAATATTTACATAAAATGGCTTATTTTTCTCTCATTGATTTCTGACAGAGTAGATTATGCTTAATGCTTAAACACTGATCCCCTAACCAATGTTTTAGAATTTATTATGCCTCATCAGAGGAAAAAAGTCAAATATATGTTTAGATGACTTTTTTTTTTCCTTAAAATATTGATACATGAAGTAGGAGTTAGTCAGTTGTCTTTATTAAATAGATGGAAGCTTAATCCTTCACTGGTATAAGTCTAGTGATTAAAGAACTAGTTTCTGATAGAACATCTTGAGAAAGTCAGGAGTCCGGAAGCTGACCTGAGGTGTTTTTCTGCTGCTTCAGCACTGCTTTCGATAGGGAAAAATTGCTGGAGAGGAGGAACAATGGCGCTGACTACGCAAAGAGCTATTGCATGCACAAACTAAACATGAAGTGTCAGGTTTGTAACCTCTACATGGTTTTCATCTACTGAAGATTCGTATTTTAAAATACCCTGTCAATACTCTCTGAATGGCACTTATATTTGGCATTAATATTTTAGGATGCTGCCACACAAACAGAAAGAGCTCACAAAAACTTACACGTCCATTACTTACTACCTTAGTTAGAATTTTCCCATTTAGATAAAGTCTTTTCTCCCATACTTTATATACACATGTAACAACAATTTGTTAAACCTGAAAGGAAGTAATTTGCCCTTACAAACCAAATCCAGTATACATGTATGCTATACGCGGCTGTCGTATTGCATATTAGGTCAGGTTGTATTTCAGAGTAGTAAACCAACAGAGACTTGTCTGCTACGTGCTTTCCTTATTTGATTTGTTCTAAACAATGTTGCTGGGATAAAGGGTGAAAAAAAGTGTTCAAACACAGGTTCCATCACAACCGATTCTGTAAGAAAAATTTCTCTGAGCACCTTGTTCCAGCACAAAGGAAGGACAGTTTTAAAGAAGGGAACATAGCAATTCTTTGCAATAGAATTTAGTTTTCCACGTCTGAGTTTAAAAAAAAGCCTCTTTTATTCATGTGTGGCATTCATTGCTTCGTGATTGAATAGCAGCATCTTATGAACTTGGAGTGAGTTGTCTATACATATTTACGTGCATTTCTTACTTACCTGGAACAATCTTCACTGTTATTCTCCCTTTGCTTATTAAACATAATAGATTATACCTTAAGTAGCAGCTATGAAATTTCATCTATTGTGTGAACATAAGTATTTGCTGTAGTGAGAGTCACCAACATACGGAGCTGGTTGAATTCTTTTTAAGAAGCAAATACACTCATTAGCAGGTTTTTGGAAATAACTATGGATAAACACATTTCAGTATTTCCATCATCAGAAAAAATCTTGCATAATTTGAAGAGTGAGAGAAAGAAAGTACTGTTTCAAATCATTTGCAAACATTGTTTGGCTGCCTTTAATAACAGATTAATACTCCCACAAGAAAAATGCTCCCATTTAAAAGAAAAACTATGTGTATGCTGTTATGCAGCCTCCATTTACTTTTTTTGGGAAAAAAAAAAAATCTAATGGATTTTGGAGACCTTTCTTTTCTTGGAGATATATTCTTACTGTATTTTGAGCCTTCCAGACATTCAAACGGATTAACCAAAACTGCCATTTCCTTCCCTGCCTTAATCTGACTCCTCTGTTGAGCAAAATGTTTCACTTGTGTTTCCCCAACCTTTAAGCACGCAGTTTGATGTGTCAGTCGAGACATTTTCTGACCTGACCTCTGCTGGATCTTACCACGTTTACCTACACAGCATTCAGCTGGGCGTTACCGTAAGCCCGCACTGACGTTCGGTGTTAATTGAGTTTCGGGGTGACTCCACGGCCTTGAGGTCGACGTCACGCAGCCCACAGCTGGTAAGCGATTAGCGCGTGCTTCGTGGGCTTGGGAATGTCATCTCCCTGTGTTCGCCTCGAGTTTCCTTCCCCAGGTAACCATAATCCGAGGATTTTCTGTGTCCCTGTTGGGTTGCTCCTTCCCGAGCGAGGCTGCGTTGCCATTGCCACCCGGTGCTCGGGGTGCGAGCAGTCTGGCCCGTTAACTGATGCTGACAGGGGTGAATGCTGGGAGCCTGCTGGGCTGCTCCAGGAGCTGGGCCTGGGCCCGCCAAGGGTGAGAGGAGGCTCCATGTCCTCTCCCAGGAGGGCCCCTGTCCCGGCCTGTGCTCTGCCGGGGCTGGGCCTGCTGGGCTGGTTCCTCAGCGGCCCGCGGAGCTCGGCCTCTCCCGCGGAGCCCACGCCGCCTCCCCTGCCACCTCTCCTGGCTGGGCACCCGCCTTGGGAAGGATGTCCAGCTCCAGCCTCTTACCGGGGTCTCTCCTGCCTGCTCCTGCCGGCTGCCTCCCCGTTTCCTCCTCCAGGCCAGGAGAGCTGAACTTTTCAGTTTTTTTCCAAGCTGGGGGAGTTGATGCCCTGAGGCCTCGGAGCTGTGTATGTGCTGCTTTAATACAGAAGGTGCTGCTTTCTTTTAACTCCTTGGGCCTGAGGCTTGTGAGGATGCTATGTAATTTAAAGATCCTGGAACACAAGGAAGGCTTCTGGCTTCTAAAATAATTCTCTGTAAGTAAAGCTGCCTGCCTGGTTGGTCTTAAGATCGTATATGACTGTCTCTTGAACCTTACAGGCTCCATCAGGAGCCTGTAACTTTAGAGACAGTCACTTCAAAAATATTTGAGGAAACAAAGCATAGATTTAGATTCTAGTGTCTGTACTCACTTTAGAAAAGTTGAATGAAATTAACCTATTAGGCCAGAAAAAGCAGTTACAGAGGATGATGAACTGATACCACAACAGTAATGCATTTCAATATCTGTGCCTATATTGTACCTGCTGCACGTTAATCCATCTTAACTGGATTGTGAGGGAGTTCGTTATATTCCTCCTGAGCAGGAACTCTCATCCTTCTGACTTTTTTCAGCTTTTAGTGATGGAGAATAATCCAGAGGTGAGGAGACTGGATTGATGGCACTGACTGTGCAGGGAAGTCTGAAATGCAGGGTACAATTCATAGGGGAGGAACAGCCGGTCGCACAGCTGAGATGCCATAAGCAAGCTCACGCTGAAGAAAGACTCTTCAGAACTGTTCTGGCAAGTGGGGAATTTGAAGGTCTTAAACTCTGCAACACCAGCAAATCTTAAACTGTAAAACCTGCTGGAAGTTACAGCTAAGTCATGTCTGGCGGCAGGGAGAGGGACACAATACATCACTGACCTTGGAAAGCGCAGCCTGGTACACACAAAGAAGGAAAATCACTTGCTGGTAGAAGCTGATGTCCTATTTCCTCTTTCAGGTCAGACAAAAGGTGAAAGCCCAGTTAACTGAAACTCAGTGCTTCTGGCAGAATAAAATGTGCAAGTAGGCTCTGAGCAGGTGGGTTGGACTAGATGATTTCTAGAGATCCCTTCCAACCTTAATGATTTTGTCATTATATGCTCTTCCCCGCTGTACTACCTGTCATGCAGAGCATTTCTGAAACAAAAGGGTGGTTTTTTTCCCCTTTCAGGGAACTATCTCGCTCTATACGCTTGGTATAATGCAAGTTGAGCATTTCATATTGCAGTATATTGAATCATTTGGGGATTTTCTTTCTGTGGAGTGTAAACAGAGTTGCAAGTGATGCCAGTGCAGTACCAGCTCCTCAAATTTTTGCTCATAATTATTCAAATAAAGTACTCATTCACTTAAAATTGACAACTGCATACCCTATTACAGTAGCACATCCTCAATCATTGGGGGCCGTCTCCATGTTAGAGTAAATTAAGAGACACTTACTGAACCAAAGCAGAACTAAATCAACTTAGATCATCTGAAAATAAAGCCCTGACTCATAACCTTGAATATAAGTGGGTTGTTTTAATTGTACACACTGAAATACATACAAGGGAATAGAAAGATGGTGGATTCAGCTGCCATTAAGTTCACCACTTAATCCATGCACGATAGGAGTTTGGGGCTCATATTTTATGGCTTGCAAGTTAGAAACCGATACCTTTTCTTACATGACAATGTACAAGATGACACTGAGTGAAGAATACATTTGAGATATGCAAGGTCTTAGATATGTTGGATGTTAGTCAAGGAGAGGAAAAAATAATTAACTGAATTACTAATCTTGAATTATTTGCCCAGCACCAAATTCCAGTGGCCTGCTTTTCTGATGCTGTGTTAAATACAAGGTATTTATCTCTGAGTAATTTGGAAATACGACAATGAAACCGAAATGTCTTATAAAGGCACAAAGTTGTTCCACTATCATTTGTGCTAAAGGGTTTGCCTCTATTAACTCATCATTTTTAATTGAAATGCAGTAGCTGAAAATGGCAATACCCTCCATCTTAGTGTCTGTTTTCCTAAAATAAATTGGTGCAGCAAGATGGAATTAGTAGCAGCCACAGACTGACAGTTGGAAGAAGGAAGGGAAGACCATACATCTGTTAGACATGGGTTTTATTTGCACACATTTTTGTTCCTTAGACAAGAGTGAGGCTACTCACTAGAATAAATGTAAGTGTCCTCTGGTCAAAACTGAGACTCACTCTTGCACTCCTTGCTCTTCAGGGTCAACTGCAGAAGTTCGAATGATGATAGCAAGATTTTTACTGTATGGGATTTAATTGAGTACAGCAGCTTGGTACTATCTCTGCTCTGTGTTGCTTAATCAGTGTGTATGCAGCTCCCTTTGAAAGTTCAATTTAAATATGAGCTCTGTGGTTGGAAGAAGTAAAGAATATCTGAGAGCAATTATGTGAGTAAAGGATATAGAATGTGAGCCAGAAAGAAGAATTTGGCCTTGACTAATGAGTATTCTTAGAGCGTCCAGACATTAAAAGACATGTGGAAAGATTATATACCATCAGATGATTGAATTGGGTGGCATCAGCTCAAAAGGAAATTAGAAAGAGAAATTCTAAATCAGTATTTTGTAGGTCAACTGTGCATCTTGCTGTTTTCATGCAGCTGTAAACATTAAAACGAGGGCGCCAGCTAGTCATCTGTTTCCTTAATGTTTTAATAGATTGTCTTGTCCGTTTTGTAGCTCATTTATTCACCGAGTAAATTGAGTGTAAATATTGTATGATGTGGTACAGCTTCTTTCTTCGCTGTAGTTTTTTTCATTAAGTAACGAGCAACCTCAGCAGTTTAATAAGGATGGAGACCTGTGTTGGCCGTTTACTATGTGAGAGTCAGAATTGTCCTTTTTTATTGACCTGGAGCTCTTGTGATTTACTTTTTTTAATAAACAGTAAAAACATTAGTAGAGGCTAGCTGTTTTCAACTAAATTAAGTTCTTTACTGTACCTGGTTTCAGAGTTTAATTATATACTTTAATGTTCCCATTGAGATCCAATATCAAATGACAGGTTTCACAATGAAGGATAGAACTAAATGTATTTACGGTTGCAAGGAACGCTTCTGACTTGTAAATCAGCATGATAAAATACAAAAAACCTGAGTTTCTTTAGAATATTTCAATTATACGTATATTTTTTACAAAATTTATTTGGACATACCACAGCTAGAGGGTAATAAATCAGAGAGAACATTTTGCTGCTTCTAGTACATAGTTGCAAGATGCCTGATTTTTAACTTTCAGAATCACAAATGACCCTTGCAGTGCTACAGATATGAAAACTTTTAAAAGTGTAAGAATTCATGTATTTAAACTGCTTCTGTTTTGTCCATTTGATGAATACTATTGTACTATGACCTGGAAAATTACCAATTAAAACATGATTGTTACAGCCAGAAACACTGGAGGAGGTTTTGGAAAAAGGGAGTGATTTTATGACCTACCACGTCTCCCTTTGTCAGTGGTGAATGCAGATGATATTCATGCTAGTATAACTTGGAGATGATGAAGACTACACAGTTTAATTTGCACCTTATAGTTCAAAGATAGTTAAAAATACCCAGGTCTTCAACCTCAGGATTCAGCAGGTCTTCAGAAGAGCCTTCAATTTTTTTTCCTAATTTGAACTTGTAACTATTTGAATAAAATTATTTTAGAGAAAAGTAAGCGTGCAGCAACAGTAAGATCAATTACATTCTCAGGACAAAATACTTATGTTAAAAAGCCTTGTTTATAAAATATCATTACAATATACAGGTAAGCTTAGAGATTTTCTGGTTGGAAAAAAATAAAAAACTCATTGTTTAAGCAATTAAATAACTGGAATTAGGCAGAGAAACACATTACCATGGAAGTCGTATTTTTTGTTGTGCTCAGTCTCCTATCTCTCCTATGAATAGAGTTTTTCAAATAGAGTTCATCTCATATGGTGCATAGTAATTGACTTTCTGGACTCACAAACCAGAGTAGATTATGGAAGGAATAGTTTTTATCTGAGCTAAAGGTGCTCTTGAATTGCAGTCTTACCTCAGTTCTCTCTGGTACTGTTCGTTGTCCACTATAGGAGCACAGAATTCAGTATGATCTGATTTGTAAACTGTGGTTAGGATGCATAAGCTTAAAGCTGAATTGCAAGTTATACTATAAACATGTTTGTTGCCTCATTTATCCAATTTATAGTATAAGCACAACATATTAAAAAATGTTCCCATTTGGTTTTTAAATGAAGTTGTCTTTTCAAAAGCTTAAGAATTAATGAAAGAAAATGTACTTGAAAATCTAATGTTACGTTACATCTGGGGAAAAAATATCATCAACCATAGTGTTAAGTGCTTGAAAAATCATCCTAGTTATACACACCCTTAAGACAATAATTTTGTGGCATATTTGGAGGCTTAATCTGAGTTCATAAGTCTTACTTCAAATGTTTTAGTGTTTTCTTCTATGTATGCTGTCACTAACGCCTTGCCAGACCCCCAGATTTTCCCCGAGAACCTGCTTTTATCTTCCATGATACAAACCAGAACTTAGGTGTAACTCTGCCGAGCACTGCACTGGTGTATACACTCATTACAAAATGATTGTCTCAAGCAACAATTAGCTTGTGTAGCAAGGTAGTTTAATAGCTATACAAATTAGAGAAAGAATCTAATTGTCCTACTGAAAAAAGAAAAAGCGGAGGGGGGACTTTTAGCCATGGTCATTAGATTACATTTCTTAATATTGTTTTCCTTCCTTTTTATTTTTGTTCTACTGCTTATTCATTTCACTCGTTGCATTTGTTTCTTATTAGACATTAAATTATTCCAGACAAAGAACCACGTGTTTACAGACATTTGCACAAAGGCTAGTAAAATGAGTAGTAGTATACCGGCATTGTGATAACAACAGTGATACTAATAATAGGAAAAAATGCCTGTGCTTTGAAATGCAGAGAAAACTTGAAAAGTACTGAGTGCTGTTGGCATATGTTTGGTGGATATTGCACTCGGAACTTGGCAAAGCATTCTCACCACCTTAGGGAATACTCACTCACAGATTTATTTTCAGAGTTTCTGGCAGATATGTAAAATAGAAGAATGAAGTTTGTGCCTTTTACCCAAGAATGGATTTAAAAATGTAGCTGGACAAAACATTCTTTGCAAATTTGATACCGCATTGCCTTATATACATTACATCTAACGTAAAGAAAAGCAACAAAAATATCCTGAACCTCATAGCAAATTTTTTTTTTTTCTTTTGCCAACGTTGACATCACTTAGGGTTAACAGATAAGGACAGGATTCAGATTCAGTGCAGTGGAAGCTAAGCAGGCCACAGAAGTTTAAAACTGATTTTCCTTCACCTTTATGCTTCTAGAATATGAAGAAGTATACATTATTCTATATGCCAGATACGTCTGTATCTGTATTAGGTTTTGGGGTTTTATTTTTTTGCCTTTGTGGCAGATACATTGCCTTTTCAAAAAGAGAGTAAAGGCAGCGCAAGTCTTGCTGCAGCAGATTTCAAGCCACGGAGTTGCCCCTGTCCTTACGGCTGGACTGTAGTGCCTGAAGGCAATGTTCAAACACGGTACCTTTGGCTCTCTGCCTCCTTGCAAGAAAACATAAAAGAGGAGAGAATCTTTTGACTGCTGTGCCGGGACATGGCTTCCTCATTTTTTTGGTGCAATGAGATGTAGTAATGCATCTTGAACAGGACCTCAGCTAACTTAGTGGCACTGAGATTCCAGCTGCAAAGACTCCAGTGGCAAATTCGACATGATGTCATGTTGACAGTATTTGGAACTACAGAAAAAGTAGATTGGGGTCTTCTCAAGTAATTTCTGTGTATGTAATTTATTGTGAGTAATAACAAAATGAGAGTTTGGTTTTGGTATGATTTTGAGCCTTATCCCTTGCTTTATTAGGAGAAAACCTCATTTTTGCTGTTCAAATATGTAAACAATACATCGTTTATGTGCTTATATTTGTCATAATGATATTTTAGTACCCATGACTGATAACTGACAAATGAAACTACACATGTGGAATACTTTGGCCCAGGCAGAGATGCTCTGATGCACCTCTGATGTTTTCAGAGGGTAGGTGCTCAGTGCATGGTTAATGCCATTTATTACTATAGTATTCGTACATCAGAGCTAAGGCTCACATTATGGGGTAAGAAAAGAATGCTACAAGTGAAGATCTGTTCCCTAAAAATCGTTTAATCTAAACAGCAGATTTAAGCTGCTGAAATAAGAGATAATGGAGTGAGAAAATTTCACCTAAGGTCTCTGTGGATCAGTTATACAGGACTTTTGTCTTTTTAATCCCAGTGAAATATTCTGTACAGGCTTTGTGGAGTCAATCATTCAGAGATCAGTGGCAATTTAAAAAATGTGTACATGTTAAATTTGCGATTAATAATGTTGATTTTGTTTGCTGTATGGTTAAGTGTTTTTCTGGAAAGCACTTTGCTGTTCTGCTTTGTTCTGATCAGTGTTATTTTACTGTGTCTGATGATAGGGGATTTTTTCAGTAATTCCAGGCAGTACCTTGATCAAAGTAGCTAAGTAGCTGTGTGGAAGTCTCGGTATTGAGTCTTTGTGAATAAGCACTTCTTCATCCTTCAGATGCTGACATTGAGGACGGCTGTGTTTCTCTGACCAGAAAGCGAGGAAATAGAGAAGTTCTGGAGCTTGGGTCTGATTTGAAGTTGTTTCTTTATAATTAATTAATACATTAATTTGGAGCACCAAATGAAATGTCTTTATACCGATTGGATTCCCTGACCAAATTTTACCAAATCCCGCATGTGGCTGAACATACAGGACAAAAGCATAGGTAGGAAGACCTGTGACTGGTGACTTCCTTTTCTTTGAGATTTGGGAATGGGGTCACATTTGTCACCCAGTTTCCTGTTAACATTTTTATGGCTTTCTGACTTTACAATTTTTTAAGAGGAAAATTGAATGGAGTGAGACCATTAACTAAAGAAATGCTTTTAATGTGGCACCTCAGACATATACTGGGATAAGGCCTAACACATCTTCCTAGCCACCTGAAAGTGGTGTTAGGTTTTGAAGATGTTTTCCAGTCCATCCATATCGTAGGAAAGTAATCAGAGCTGTACTTCCTATTTAAATGTCATTTTTTAAAAAAATATTGTCAGTTTCTTTTCCCCCCCATCATTCTG
>NW_009636147.1:32008-68041 GCF_000690535.1 Cariama cristata
CAGTTTTGTTTACACTTTATCTTTTTTAAATTTTTTTTTCCTCCATTGCAGCAGTAGCCTCTGGGAACAGTCAGACTTCACTGAATGCCCGTGACCATACTGCATGTGATGGCTTAGGTCTCTTTCCTACTAATGCTGGTAGTTGAGTGGCTAAGGATGAGAAAAAATTTATATTTACACTGCAATTACAGGAATTATATGGTTTACTGTCTAAGTACCATTCCGCATCATGGCAATTATTATGACATTGAATAGCTGAGTGTCATCATAGAAGGAACACAAGTCATTACCACAGTCTACATATGATAACTCTTAAACATAATTGCTATGTAATCTTTAGGTGATTGAATTATCATGCAGACCCATGTGCATGCTGCCAGCACAGCTATGCATAAAAAACCGTGCTTACTCAAAGATTACTGCTGTTTCTTGTTTTAATTGATTTTCAAGACATGGCAATTCAGGGCTGGGTTTTGGAAAAATGTGCTACTCTTACTCAGCTTTGTTGAAGTGTGTGATATGAATTTGCTTTAACGAGTGATGTGAAGAACATGTATGCATAACAGGTGCAAAAGGGATACTTGCCTTTTCATGGGCAACATGTTGTGAATCCACAAACCCACAGAAGTCAAGTCATTGTCCTGATCAGCTCTGGATCAGATGCCTGACTGTTAAGGTAACTTTTGCAGATGTTACAAAGTGGTACCAGCTGACCTTAGGGGAAAGATGATATACCCCATATAGGGGTTCCTATAATGACTAGAAAGTAAATTAACAAATGTTAATGAAAGAGAATCTCTGACATTGTATATGGAATCATATTTTTTATGATGTATATTTGTTATGAAGGTTGCTGAAACTGTAATGCCTATCAGTTTTCTTTCATTTGTGGCATTTGTTCAAGGCAGTTGTATGTAGATTCAGAAGAGTATAATCTGCGTAGCATATTTGCTTTATGTAGAAGTACAATTTTTGTGATAACGGAATGACTTTCTGGTAGATATTTTTTCTATAAACAGATTTCATGCTTTTCTAAAAGTTCTTTTCTGAAAGTAAATACAAAAATCTCAAGAAGGCATTTCTTGGATCTCTTGACAGCTTGTAAGGCAAGCAAAACCAAGAGGTTGATATAATCTCTGTTACAATATTTTTCTAACCATTTGTTTCTTCAAAACAAATTCCAGAACTAATGTATTTACTGGAGTCGTGAGCATATACAAGATAACCCCACCTCTGAAATCATGTCCTGTTGCTTCTGAATACAGACTCAGAATATGAACCAGGGTGGCCTTATTTCTGAAAGCAACATCTGCATCTGTGCCTGAGAAAATGTGTCTTCCTTGCATGCTGATAACTTTTAAATGGATTTCTTGCACCACAAAAACAACATGCCATTCTGATATTTAAGTTTGAGCTGATTCACATTCCTGGAATTTGTCATTCAGAATAAAGATCAGGCTGAGAGTTTGAGTTGCACTTAGAGCTTAATAAGTTTTTATTACTGGAATGTGTATTGTAAATCTAATGGTAGGTAGGGTAGGTTCAAATTATATGGTTGTAATCTGTTTTGTTGCAGAGTACGACTGCTAACAACAAATGTGACACCTAATCAAAACCAGAGGTGAACAGAGACTGCATGGTTATTGTGCAAATAACATCTCTGTCTACCTGCCTCTCTTCTTTCTAATGGCAAGAGTCGTCTAGAACTGGTGCTTCCAGTTGTGTGATGCAAGTAATGGCAGGAATGGAAGGTATACGTGGCACAGGTTATTTCTTGCCTGGTAATTAAGGATGAAAGAATGCTATGGAAGACTCAGCATATGGTTCTGTATAATTTGAAGAAGTGGTTGGAACTAACAATTCAGAATTTTAAAATTCTTCCCTTTGAGCTCCTTTCCACAGACATGGTAATGGGTCAGTGGGATCCATGAAAAAGCCTATGCATTGAAAAAAAAAACCCAACAAAACAAAAACAAACCTCGGCCACTAGAAAGAGCCTTCAAATCTTTCAAGGACTATTACCCATCTGTTTGATGACAGTCAGCTGCTACCAATTCAAATATGTTAAAAAAACTAGTGTGAAACAGAAATGCATTGCGTATGCCTTTTCATCTTTTAGAAAGGAGAGGGACAACATCTTATGGAGACATGAGGAAACTTGCATTATAGAATCTGCGTCCTCAGTCTTTGAGATCTCTTTGACTCCCACAGAAATAATTTTGTGGGGTCTTTGGCTGTTGCGGGTAGAGAAAGAAAGTTTATTTCTATGGGTTTTTTTCTGTTCTAACTTGAAAAGGTGAGCAGAGTGATTAGGCTTACTTTCCAGGTTTAACACAGCTTTTTTTGACATGCTTAATGCTCCTTCTATTAATACTAATGGCCTTTGTATCTGAGCCAATGTGTGCGTATGAGTACAAGATAACATGTCTTACATTTTGATCTCAGGCTCTGAAGTACATACACTTGATGCTGGTTTGCAGAAAACTTTTCTTACCTTTAAAACTCCTAAGCTTAAAAAGCTGCAGCATTGTGAAGGTAAAATCACAACCTCTGATGATCCATGCTGTGCCGAGATCCATAATTTTATCTTTAGTATAAGTTAGGTGGACCTGTAGGTCAACAGCTGTTCCTTGTCATGCTTCCTCCGTATCAGTCTTAGGAACTGTAAACATAGTTTCTGCAAGGTAGCAAAGTTCTTCACTTCTGCAATTTGTAATAATCCCTAGAGAGTCAACAGTTTGTGTCAACTGAAGATAATGGCCATATTGTGATTATACATACAGATTTATTAAAGATGTACAGAGGACAAATGATTATATCAACCAGAAACACATATCCCATACTTCATCAGCATGCAGAGAATTATTGTGTCAGCAAAACAAATGACCTGGAAGTAGTAGAGAACTATTTATTATACTGGTGATTTGTGGGGAAGATCCTGAATGATGGAAGCATAATGTGTTGGTCTTTGTATTTGAAAACTTACTATGCTCAATGATGTAAGGGTGTATGAATAGGCATTTAATCAGCATGACTGTAAGCCTCAGTCTCAATTGGTTGTGTGTTTTAGTTAATGAATACAAGATGGGTTGTGGATTTTTTGACTGAACGATGAAATAGAAATCATTTATGAAATATTGGTTGTGGTTTTACATATTTTTCTCTAGAAAATAAATGCTAAACATCATGAAGTTTGATTGAATGTTCTTCTTTGACACTCAAATAGCTCCTATCACTGTGAAAAGTATTTCTGGAAATTATAGAATGTGAAAAAGCAACCTATATAGCTACTATACTTAAGCAGTTCTTTGACAGCAATTGAGGACACAACAGTAGAAAAAATTGACTGAGCAGACTATTTTGATGGTTCCTAAATTCTCAAGACAGGGATGGATGTACACATTTGTTTAGATTCTTCTCTGAATCAGGGTGTAAAATATTATTTCAGAGATTAGTTGAAAGTAAGCATTTTTTAAATGTGTTTGACATATGTTGTAAGAGCAAAGGCAACAAGTTTTAACATAATCAGCTAATGTAGGCCATATAAATTCAAATTGAAATATATGCAGGTATTTAGGCATAGTATACAAAGTGGTTTAATGGAGTTTTGAAAGATACTTTTGTGTTAGTTACACAACAGGAGTGGGCTTGTTTCTGTGTTTTTGAGGGGGTCTGAAAGATTTAAATTACTTCCCACCATAATAGCAAAAAGAAGTTAGGCATTTTTAAAAGTTGCAAGCAGTCATCAAAGAGCGGCCCACAGAAGTAGGCCAAAATCAGATGTGGTTGAAGAATGTATGATAAAATGCCGTCCTTCATTTTATTCAGAGCGTGAAATGACTGGTATGAATATGGTATGCCAATAAGAAGTGTGAATGTTTTTGAAGAATATGGGTGGGAAATACTTTGTCTTTTAAAAAAATGAACTTTTTTTTTATTCATTCCTTTTTAAGAATTTTGCTTAGTGACTATGTAAATTGTCAGTTGTGAATAGGGAGGATGAAATGCTCATACAAATCATAGGTTAAGCAGTTTACAAAGGGAGTTTCTTAATCAAATCTGTATAAATTTTTGGAGATCGGTATCTGTTTACAGTCTTTTACTGACCTCTGCTTAGAAGATAAGATTCAGTACTCAGCAGAAGTATGTCTGTTGAATAGAATCGAGTTCTGAGGCTATTTTTACTGTGGAACTAGCCTCCAGAAAGTTGTGAAAAATTGTGACTCATTCTTTAAAGTAGAGATTAAATCATGAAAATAAGACAATATGAAATTTTGTAGTGTCATTGTGCAACTTTTATATGAATATTGGATTGACTTTAAATGATAATGGTTGCATCCCTCAATTTTCTTCCCAGATTTTGAATAAAACCGAACCTGGAACAAAAATTAGCCCAAATAACAGAACTTTTTTTTTCTTCTCAAAATTAGTTGAGGTCACAACTTACCCAAGATTTCCATATAAAACTGAACTAGACAAAGCTTATGCTTGTGGTTTACATACAGTTTGAGGACTCTTTTAAAATTGCTAGGTGGTTTCTTTGGGCTCATGTTTTAATGTTCACAGTCCTCACAGATACCAATACTGGCTTTTAAAGAGGTATCAAATGAATTATTAATGGCCACTCAGAAGTTTGTCTTTCATTTTCAACTATAATTAGGAAAGCATGCATGGCAGCAACTACATTTGAGAGAAACCAAAAGATATTGAGTACGGTTGTAGTATTTGTCCCCCTGAATCTGCGTTTTTATATCCTGTGGATTAAATTTGTGTCCTGCCTGGTTCCTACTTTTTATAGTATTAAACTATGGTCAGGAGAAAATGCATTTACAATGCATATCACACTTGCACATTTTTTATTCTGTTCAAGTACAGTCTACATACAGCATGTCTGTTTTTCCAGTGACCACAGGAATATATAATCGCTCATCAACAATGTTATTTGCTTTTTCCTTTAGGGGCTGATGTTATCAATTTTGATGGCCATGTAGTGTTACCATACAGATTCAGGAACAAGAAAATGAAAACACTGAAAGACGTCATCTCTCTGAAATTTAAGACCTCTGAAAGCGAAGGTGTAATCTTCCATGGAGAAGGACAACAAGGAGACTATATCACCTTGGAACTGAAGAAAGCCAAACTTGTTCTAAATTTAAATTTAGGTATGCTTTGATTGTTTAGTTTTATGTACTTTTTAATTCTCCCACAAAAAAATTATGTCAAATATTACATCTTTTTTCCCCAGTAGTATGGTAAGTCACATCATTTAGTTGGATAATTTGGTGAAAATGTTGTTCATTCCCTTTCTATATGGTTTTTTTCCTGTTCATTCCTTCCTTTTTACTCTGTGGGAGATACCTTGAAAATAAGATCATACAGAAAAATGGGATCAGCAATATATTTTCATTAGAAACTGCCACAAACAAGAAAAAGCCTTGCTGGAATTATATTTGGCCTCAGCTGTGCCTTTGTGTGAGAGAAGGACACTGTCATCAGTGCTAGAGGAATAAAGGTCACCCTTAGGGACCTTGCAGCAAAAAAGGTACCAATCTGGGAAGCTACCGACCACATGAGGTTGAGGTTCAAGCCTTCCTAGGGTCTGAGAAGTCAGACTAGGAAAGGAAAGAAGACGTACTGGTTTATCAGGCAATCTTATGATGGAATCCTGTATATATTATGCTAGTTCCAGCCTCCTTTTTCCTTCCCAGTGAAAGACTACAGTCTTATGAGTGACTGGATTTATAAAGTGCATTCATTAGGAAAAAACCCCACATTTATCTGGTTTCAGGTTTTTGTTTTTTTCCTCTCAAACAAAAAAGTTTTAGAAAAAGATTTCACAGACGTTCCCTTAGTTCTCTTACAGACATGTGAAGAGTAAATTATTCTGTTCATTATTTACGTTGAACAGTAATTACTTCCACTAGCATTTTCTCCTGCTTTTTTTCTAAAGATCAACGTGAGCAGATGAGGAGGAGGAAAGCACATCTTCCTATAGCGGTTATCTATTTTTAACAATTTTAATTGCAATACTAACCCATTCATTTCCAGTTTCTCCATATTCTTCAGTTCAGTCTGTCTTTATAAGCTGTTACAACTTCCATATATGTGCTTGGTGGGGATGTTCTTAAATCACTAGGCTGATAAATGGCAATAGACCCTGTGACACACACTCACTTAATAAACAGAAGTAATGGGTTATGGTGTTATTCTTCCTTTGCCTGAGAGTTTTGTCTTTGCACCAGAGTCACTGGAAAAGGATGTTCATTTTGCCTGGTGAAATCCAGTGACTTAGTTTCAAACATCATGGAGAAAGGAGGATGGGGAGACGAGGGTGGATTTAGGTTTTGCTTCGTGCTGGACTTGACTTTGCATTGAAGAAACTGAGGCTTATGGACACGCATGGAGTTTTGGTGGGTTTTTTAACCAACAGCTGTTGAAGGATCAGTGGCCTTCAGCAAAAAGGCAGTATGGTCATTTGTAGGGGAGTAATGCCTTAAGCCATGGAAGTGTGATTTGCCAGAATGTGTTGTCAACACGCACAAACCTTGATGTCTGAGTTGCAGGCATGCTTGATGGTAAGAAATTCTCAGCTCCAGAAATGCTTTAGGTCCTCATGTATTCAGAACATGGAAGATTGCACTGAGTTATTGGGGAGTGCAGCAATTTTTTAAACTTACTGCTGAATTAGTCATTTGCTGCTTCAGTTGAGATCCCTGCTATCAACCTTTGCTGGCTTAGCTGTGTCAGTCAGATTGCAATGAGATGTGATCTCTGACTAGCATAGCTCCACTGGCAAAAGCCCCTGGAAAACAGAGCAGAGAAATGCAAAACTGTACTCTTGCTAGTTGTTCGACTGCTACAGGAGGAAAGACTGAAATAACCTATGTTAGCAGAAGACATTTTTTACTGCTGTTAGCTCAGTCTGCGTTGAGCCTTTTCCTATATGCTCTCTGGTATATATATATATACTGGCAGAGCTGACAGAGCATGGAACTCAGACTGAAAAGGCTTTTTGCTACCAAAGTCTGTTACCAGACACCATGTCTTCCTCAACACTCATAAATCAGTACAGTTCCAGGGAAGCTGAGGACCTCGCCCAAAGGTGACAGCTTTTCATTTCTGTAGTGTAGGGATGAAAACACAGGAAACCCCCAGTTGAAAACAACTTTACAACTGGAAGTTGGTATTGCTTCTCTGGTTCACCTCCAAATACCTACTATTATGAAGAACTATTTATACAGTTCACTGATCAGATACTTGCTGTATTTGGTCTAGCTATTTGTATTTATGGCCGCAACTCTCCACTGGGCAGATCTTAGCTTTGTAGCAGACTGACTTCCTCCAGCTTATTGTGTGTCTGATGTGATTCAGGTGAAATATTGACAGAGCAAGAGGAAAATGTTTGCCTAACAGATATGAGGTGAGAATTGCTATTGTTTCTGTTCTCATCTCAGGCAGCAACCAGCTTGGCTCTATTTATGGCCACACATCCGTGATGACGGGCAGCCTCTTGGACGATCACCACTGGCACTCCATCATCATAGAGCGCCACGGGAGAAACATCAATCTCACGCTCGACAGACATATGCAGCACTTCAGAACCAATGGCGAATTTGATTACCTGGACCTGGATTATGAGGTAGATAGTGAAACATGTTTGTTTTCATTCAAATTGGCTTTGTAAAGATAAGTCCAATAAGAAGAGAAAAGAAAACTTAACATAATTTAAGATTTTTTGTTCTTTTTTGTACATCTGTTTTAATTATATTTTCCCTTACATTTCCTGAGTTTTTCTTTCCAACACTGTTCTCTCTTAAGTGTAAATTAAGTTTCTCTTAATTAGTCTGCCAGATCCCATCTGGTGTAAGCGTCATCTCAGCCTTTTGTTTTAAAATGGGAGATCTATGTTATTTAGCAAGCTAAGCGTACACTACTTCTAAAATCTCTAAAACCAGCTGCTGTAAGCGGGAAGTAGATAAAAAAAAAATCATGCAATCTGGTATTCCATTTGGGTGATAATTTTGCACTTGAATCAGAAAGCCTCATTCTGTGCTGACAAATAGTATTTATTTTTAGCAAAGCAAAAGGATTACAACCCTTTTACTCATACAGATCTTGATCTTTCTTGTCGTAGGTAGGTAGGTACTTGCTTGTATTATCACAAATATGCCATCAATAACTTCTTTTTATCAAGAAACAATAAAGAGTTAGGAAAGTTCTAAGAAAACTTCTATTTAATCAGTCAGGTTAATGCACACAGGTGTTGGTAGTAATTAAACGTGGATTTGTTGTTTGATCACACTCTGGCTTCTGCTATTATGAACTTGTTCAGTTCCTCTAAATTGTTATACAAACTTCAGCACATTGGTTATTACAAACTTTGTATAATGATTTTCTTGCACTCTTTACTGTTTCTAATGAGAATTAATGTGGTTGGCTGAGCCAAATAGATGTATTTCTGTCTTTGCAACTTTTTAAACAGTGGGAGGGAATCAAAATGATGTAATGCAGAAAAGTTTGAATTAACTTGGGTATTGATATTTTTACAAACAATCTTTTGATCAAGAATATGATATAAATGTTTGAAAAAATTACTTACGATTGTAAATGTTACTGATTCAAATATTTACTTATATTCCAACAAATCTTTATGAATGCCTTCTTTGGTAGCAGTTGTAATGAGAAAATAATGAGCAAATTTGCCTGTACCTCTATTACTCATCGAGCACTGAAGATCTGAATTGAACTACTGAAAACTCACAAAAACAAATTTTATTAATGATTTTCGAGTGAATGAACTACAGAAAAAGTTAGGCTGAATGCCGTAAGGCAGGGTTGGGCAATTCGCGCACACACACATATGTATGTAGCATGTTTACATAATAAATTTATTGCATAGAATAAATTTACCACTAGTAAGAGTAGAATCTAGGAGATTCAACTTCCTCTGTTCTCTGACATTAGAGGCCTCCCTGGCAGTTCTCAAAGGTAACATTTCAGTCTCCATGTACGTGGATCCCCATGTGTTTAATGGATCTTACTTGAGAGTGTGTGGATACGTGTTCCAGTGGTTCATATAAATGCAAGAGCCTTAACCTTTTCGCCTTCCTTTCCTCTCAGTTATCTCGCTGCTTTTGGAGTTGGTCATCACAGACTAAATTTAAATGTGTTGCCCTTGTGATAAATTAATCACGGTGCATAAACCTGAAAGAATCAAAACTATTTTTCATAATAAAAATAGTTTCTAGGTTAATCTGTTTCAGAGAAGTTAAATAAGCACAAAAGAGGAATAAACATTAGTTCTGATTGCAGTTTCAAGGTAAAAAAAAAAATAATTCTGAGTCCCTCTTAATTCACTGTCATGGTACATGTTTTTTGCAAATTTTCTCCTTTTCTTCAAAATGCTTTCCTTTCCATTTTCTCTTGTCCAAACATAAAACATGCAAAAGAATGTTTGACAGCCATTAAAACATTATAGTCACAGTCTTCAGTTCATGTAACCTGCTGTATCTTCTCTAAAATCAAGTCATGTCAATTTACAATACCTGAGGATGTGTCCTGCAAAACGCTTTTACATACCTGGTATGTGCTATGTGTGACGATTTTGGTTTTCAGCTGTATAGCTTTAGTTCTTCTTATATGCCAAGTCAAAGCCTCCTCTTTGGGATAGAAAGTGCTACCTTACATGCTTTTAAAATGGAAAATGTGTCCCTAGAGCTGTGTTTTCCTGCTCTCAGTAATAACAAATGGAATTAACAATGAATGATATTTAAAAGCTTGACTCTGCCAAATCTCAGCAGCAGCCTCCAAGTAGACATTTTCGTGAGCATTCGTGGGGCAGGGAAGCTAGGTGTCATTACTATTTATACTGTCATCTATTAGATATAAATGCTTAACATAGATTGCAGGGACTAATCTCATGAGTCCCTTATTCTTCACGTTTGGGCTGCAATATTAATGAAGACATGTAGCATTTATTCACTGCCAAATATTTCAGAAAAGACCCTGATGCAGTAGAGACCTCTATAGTCTCTGTGGAGTGACAGGGAGAGACTTCATAAGAGATGAACATTTTTAGTTTGTAAAATATTTGGGTTTTTTCATTTTTTAGCACTAGAGATTCTGGATAAACCAGTGTTTTAGGGTAATGAAATTCAGCATTAATAGAAAAACAATTCCTGTTTGACCTTGATGGCTGAGTCTTTGCGGTGATTGTCTTAGTCTTCTCTGTGGAGTTCATTTGGCCTACTAAGGCATGTGGTCACTCCTCATTTACTATAACTACCTGATAAAAGCATGTTTGCAGTATTGGAAAGTGCTTCTAACAGGAGATGGCATCTTTAACTATATGATTCTGTAAAGTTCTTCTGGATGAAGTAGATATATAAACATTAAAGGAAACAAATGCATCATATTGGAGCCCACCACTGCTGTGTTGTAGTCTGAGCTCTGACACACAGTTAGAGTTGAGTGAATGATTTGAATCAGATTATCTAGCTGATTTCATGTCTATTCTTGTTTAGAAATATACTGGGATGGGCATTTGTTCCAAGTTCTGTGTTTGAAACACGTATTGTTCAGTAGCGGTCAGAAGAGCCGTCCATGTATGAACATCTGTGATGTGTGTCTGCTCATTGTTTGGACAATTGTAATAATACTTGGGATTTACTACCATAAATATTTGCAATCACAAATTAATTACAGATTTTTTTTCTGCTTTTGTAGTGCTTTTTTGATACTTCCTTGTTCTTTAAGCAGTGTTGCCGGCTCCCTCATTCACCATGTTTGAGTGTTCAAAGAAAGTAAATACATCTACAGCAAATTTGTTTAAAAGTCTTTGCCCTCCACTAAGTATCTACGATTTTCTGTTTCATTCAAAGATAACCTTTGGAGGCATGCCTTTTTCTGGGAAGCCAAGTTCCAACAGTAGGAAAAATTTCAAAGGCTGCATGGAGAGCATCAACTACAATGGCAATAATATCACTGACCTTGCCAAGAGGAAGAAATTGGAACCTTCTAATGTGGTAAGAGCATAATTTAATGGTCATCTAAGCTTTTTCTTCTCTTTCTAAAGGAGACTAGAAGGTTTGTGTGTGTGTGTAGCTGATATCCTTGTGATATACTGGAATGATGTAGAACACAAATTTTATCACATACTCAAAGATCTTACTGTATGCATGTTTGCAACTTTTTTTTATTATTATGTCTGAGCATTTTACTTCTGGAGTCCCATTTCATCTTTCCAAGATTAACCTTCAGTATCAGATAACTACTTTTTAAAAGAAAATCGGCTGAACCAATAGGTACTACTTTCTTTTCCTCCCAAGTTACGGTAGTCTGAAACTGGGGTAGACAAGCTTTGTTATTCAATCAATTACAGCTTTCTCATGGCTTTATATCCTGGTATCTTCCATCCCTGCAGAGCTAGTTGGATTGCTGGAATGCAAAAGTCATTGGAAGGGAATGCTTCTATAGGCCTTTCTGGTAGCTCTGAAAAGCCTCAAGATATGAGACTTGAAAATCATTATTTAGCTTATTAACATTACAGAACTTATTAACATTTTATTGTATTTTTTGTCTTACTTAAGCATTCGTAGTTGCTTTCATGTTCAAACTTGCGGCTTTATGGGCAGGGTGATTAAGAAAGAATGTACTTTAATTACTGTATTTTTGAGGCTCTAAATGTTCCTAAAATTGCCTCCTGGCATACAAAGGCAATGTGGGTAAGAAATAAATGTATTATTGCCATGAATTTGAGATGGTCTGAATTGTTCAAGGCTTTGTTCTGTACAAGTTTACAGCCTTCACAAAGTCCTGCTAACAATATGTATGGTTCCACTATTGCTTTTCTCTTTATGTAATAAAAAGTAGAGATTTACATATGCAGTGATGATGAAGTGCAAAGGATTGATTACCATTTGATTACTCCTTGGATAGTAATACTGAAGTTCCATGTAATTGTATGAACAATATGGCTAAATAGTCAAGGTAATATGAAGGATAATTTTGAATATGTGATGTTTGCCTATACAAACTCAGTAATACAGCCTGATATTTAGAACCTTTTCTATACATTACTTTCTTCAGTATTGTCAAAGGCAAAGAGCATGATATATATGCCATGGAGGAAGACTGCTTGTAGAATTTTTTTGACCCAGTCACATGAATTCCTGAATCTTTGACTTTTTTTTACTCTTTTTTTTCCAAAATTGCCTGTGATTTCCTGCCTGCAGTGCATTTTAAGCTTGTAATGTAACTATGATTTTCAAAGATTGATGCCTGATTTAGAAAAGGATCTTTGTAGAGGAGCGATCTTTCCATTTTGCACAGTCAAGTCCACTGCAAGCTAGTAGGACGTATTCTTAAAGTCTTTTTCTGAACAGAAGCATTACTTAAGAGGTTTCTGTAGTGCAAATCCTATCCTTCCAAAAGTGTGGCATAGCTAGCAGGCCTGTGAAGTCTCTGCAAAATCATCTCTCTGTTTTTTCTTTCTTTTTTTCTTTCTTTCTTTTTTTGGTTTTAAAATTCTGTTACCTGTAACATGAAAGTAAAATCCATATAAGAAGCTTTGGCATTGTTAGTGCTACATTAAGAGGCTATGGCATGCGCCTTTAATTTGATGGTTCCAATTCTGTTGATTTCCAATTCTGGGAATGGCTATAAAAATAAAAGTGACCTTTGTTTTCAGTAGAATTACTTAAATTACTTCAGCTCTTCAAAATCAAAATCAATTTTACTCTAACTAAACCAACCTGGATTTTTATGTTTCTTACAAAAGCTTTTTTTCCCCTAGTTTTTAGGCTGATTTAGCATGAAAAATAGACTCAGTTGAGACTACTGTTGCTGTTAATCATATTTATGGCGATGTCACTTAAGCAATCCAACAAGGATCAAAGCTCCATTGTGGGAGATCCTGTACAAACCCCGAGCAGTAGGCACACGCTGCCCTAAACAGTGTATTATCTGAAAAGGCAAGACAGACAAAATGTAATGAAATGGAGCACAAGCAAAGTAATCAATATGGTGATGAGAAGTATCATAAGGGAGGAAAAAAAACAGAGGAAAGAAGGATATTAAGGAGGTGTGAGACAGAAGAAAAAAATACTCTTAGGTGCACATAGTTGAATTTCAGAAGACACATAGTGAAAGGGAGTTGACAAGTGAATTTTACAGAATGAGGAGGCCCAGAGAATCAAAGATGATAGTAAAATTACAATCTTGATTTGTCTCTGAAGAAAATTAAAGTTAAAATTTTTTTATGTCTCATATACATAGCTGTTACAAGCAAAAAAGCACCATCAAGGACCTCTTTAGTTTATTGAAGAGTAAGAATGTAAAGACTATTTAGAAGTATATTAAATTTAAATAAAGTCCAACACTGACTTTAATAATGTATTTCTTTTAGATTTAGAGGGTAAGAATAAGAGGAAGAAAAATTTGGCAGTCCTTTGTGATACATAATTTGGCAACAGCTCTTTGGGGAGAATGAGTCAGATGGATGGTCTTGAGCAGTTATTGTTCTTATTAGTGGAACCTGATTTGTTTTCATAGAAGGTAAATGTGCAAATGATAAAGATGGCCAAAAGGGAGAGTCAGGGACAAAAGGACAGCTGAGACAGAGAGTGTAAGTGTCTACTTTTCTCCTGAACCAGGTTGCAAACAGGAGTTGGCAGTGACTAACGAGCAAGGTTGGTGCTAGCTCTTCTATACAACTCAGGACTAAGACAGAAACGGGGAATGCGCTTGTAAACAATCTCCCAGTACATCTTTTCCGTGTTTTTTACTAAAATATAGCCTTTGCAGGACTTTCTTTACCTTGCATAACTGAAGAATATTGACCCTTGTACCATTAGTGAGAAGAGACTAGAATATGCAGCTAACAAGTAGTAGTCCAGAGAAATGTGAGTTTAGAAATTTAGTCACTTTATCAAATTTTCCTACCAAGAAGTATATTAAGGGTAGGCAGCGTGAATAGTAATTGGATTTAGTTTACACAGCACAGTCTCTCCAATTTTAAAGCCTGTAACCAAAAAATGCTGAGGAGGATCATATTTGCTACCCTCTGTCCTTACGTCCACTAGGTCTATACTCCACCCAATTCTGCAGCTCCTATGCCATGTATTACTGAGTGCAATCATGTACAATCTTAAGATGAGTGTTTTCTTTAAAATATTTATATTAAGTGAGCATTATGTTAAGCTCAAAGATGAGTAATAACCTATTTTGAGAAAAATACTGGAATAATATTCTGAACATTAGTATACAGCCTGTACTGTCTGATCCGTCCTGATTTAACAGGTATTGTAGTCTTAATGAGCTCATTACCTCTCTTTTGGGAGCTACGTATTCAGCCAGCAGCTCTATTAATTGGGGAAGGTTTTAAGACCCAGTAGTATTTCCACAAGGGATAACATCTGAATGTGGATTTATAATTGATTTATAAGAAGTAAACATGAAGCTAATTTGCAACACAGATTAAAGATCATGAGACAAAGCTCGAGCTACCCAAATTAAGATGTTTTTAGCATTTCCCTTCCAATGTAATACGAAAAATTCTCTGGTAAGACCAACAGTTTCAATATAAGTGCACAGTATATGTTTGACTTCCAGATGTCATTGCCCAGAGAACTATTCAGCAAGTCACTCTGAATCTACAGAAAAGGATCTCTTTCTCTTTGAAAAACAGGGATGCTATTATAGAGACAAGCTGCAGATTAGCTCAAACTCTTGACCTAGACCTAGTGAGCAATTTATATCAGATGGGCTGTACTCAAAAGAGGAATCATCTTGTGAATTGCAATCGTAGAGGAAATCAATAATCCAGTTCAGATTAATCTGAGTACCTCAGTAAGGAAAATACTAACTAGCAGAGAAATTAGAATTATATGTTACTTCTTTTATGTGGTTAGGCTGTTCATGATAAATGCATTTAGTGATGTGAAAAAGGATTTGAATGCATTCAGTGCCATTAACATTAATAGGTTTTACACATGCGAGTATCCAAAGCATCAGGATGACAGGGGACTGTCATTTGGATAGGAAAGGCTTCTTGTTATGAGGAAGTTGTTAGTTCCTCTCGGTAGCAAGGCAGCAAAAGAAACTCTTTAAAAAGTCTAACAAAATGCTTTCGGAGCACTACTTAATCGGCATCTATGACTGAACTGTGAGATGTCAGCTCTTACAAAATGCTGTTGCTTTCTGTGTCTGCACAGGACTGCCCTAACTGTGTAACAGAAGTTGTTCCTACTCCATAGGGTGACCCTTGCACTGCGAATGTTAACAAAGGGTTACAAAGGGTATTTCAGCCATTCTCCAGCTCTTTTTTTCTGCATGTAAAATTTGTGGTTTAACCAAAAGTATTCTGTAGCACACTTGGAAATGTTCAGACTAAACCTATTCAGACGAATGACTTAACTATTTTGATTTAATGCTTAGTTGGCTGAAAACTTAAAATTAAAATTTCTAGGCAACTTTTAAACAAAAAAAATCCAAACCCAACAGAATAGCCAAGCAGCTTAGCAGCAAAGGCAGTAAGGAGAGGTCCTTTGCCTTTACTCAGAAAGTAGTTGTAATTTCTCTCATCACTGTAATTTAAAAACTTCCTATAGTTGTTTTAGCTAATTATTTTCCTAAATCTGTGAATGTTTTTTGTTATCCATGGAACACAGGTATATGAAAAGAGGATGGTTTGTAATGCTGAGATTTTATCATAAAGATAGGAACAAATCTAGGAGATCAGGATAAAGAGATCTCTTCTCTAGTTCCCGATCATTGGAAACATCAGTGTTCCTTAATTGATGTTGGAGGCTGCCAACCTGATACTCTCGGTGCTACTACTTCTGCTGGCCTTTGTAGGTAGATATGTGGCAGTGTGAGTTCTGACACTCCATAGGAAAAAGAGGTGGTTATGCAGAGTAATCTGAGAATCTATCTGAGTGCTCAAGAAGCTGTTATTTTTATTCATTTAGTTTTTACATGGAAATACTATATAAGAAACTGGCAGGTTTTGATGCCACACAGATGGTACCTTGCTGTGACACAGATAAGGTGTTTTCTGATGTGTTGTTCTTTTAGAAAGTGATGGATTTGGACATTGGTAAATGAGTGCTAAATCTTGCTTCCTTATTGACGTCATCTAGCCCATCTCCAATTGAAAATAGTTACTTCTAAAAAAAAATTATTTAGGACTTTTTTCCCATGCATTTTCAGACACAAAGTTCCTATCTTGCTTCCAAATTCCCTAACTTCCTTCAAGTTGAATTTTCAGATGCATTTATACACTATGAATACAAAAATATGTGACGTAAAAGCTTGTATCGGGAAGTCAGTAATATGGAGTTCAAAAATATTTATGTGCTAAAGACGATTGACTGACTCCTAGTGGGATTCTGAACAGTACTTAGGTGAGCTTCATCTCTAAACATCTAGGTACCTCCAAAAATGTTGTTCAATCCTTAATATTTTTTTAATGTACAAATAAATATCAAAGAGGTTGCTATCTTGATCATACTAATAATTACCATACTACATCAGATAAAATTCCTCCTTCCCAAGTCGAACTGACATTGCCACAGAATATCCATCTGCCAGAGTTCATCAGAAAACCTAACCTTGGAACAGGATCCACTTTGCCACATGTTAGAGGAATTCTTCAGCAGAGGAACTTTTCCTGTTATATTTTCATTGATGCATTAAAAAGTCAATTCTGGACAGAGTTTGCTACAAATTATTTATGATTTCCAAGGAAAAAAATGGTAATGCATCCTACCATTGTGTTTTTTTGTGAGAAGTGACATGAGAACCAGAGTGAAAAATTCATGTCCCTAATCCTAGTCTTATTTACAGATACCTTTTGAAGCCTTGGAAATCAATAAAGTTGGCAGAATTTTTGTCAATTTCCCAAAGAGTAAAATTTTACAGTGTGAAAACTGCAGTTGCTTTTACAGAGAAAATTATTGACTAACTACAAATATTAGGCATTGTTCATGATCAGCCACTCCAAATCCTTCTGCTTCATGAAATAAAGTATTAGCTTACCTAGTATTATCCAGTAGAAAACACAACAGAGAGGTTAGCTCTTCACGAGGTATTATAAACCCTTCTTTCACAACCTTATGTATTGTATTGATTGACACATTGATATATAAGGGTATTTGGAAAGCTGTATTTCGTTTTTATAAAAGGATGAACTCTTTGGTGACCATGAACAAGCCCAAGTTTCTCTGTGGTTCATTTCTTCATCTTTGAACTGGAAAAATTAATGCTTTATATGTAAGCTTTATCTTAGAGTATAACTCTTCAGGGCAAAGACTGCCTCTTATTGTGTGTATGTACAGTACAAAATATAATGGGGCCACTGCTAGACAAAACAGAAACATCAGCAACAACATTTTAATAGTAACAATAATGATAATATTAATAGCACATTTTTACATGCAACTTGCATTGGTCACAATAGTCTCTAGGTTGAATGACACCTAGTATACTTTTCTAGAGGTAGCTATGAATGTAGTGGAATCTTACCATTTTGCTTATGTTTTTGCTTTTTTTTTGTGTTTTACTTAGGGAAATTTAAGTTTTTCTTGTGTGGAGCCACATACAGTGCCTGTCTTTTTCAATGCCACCAGTTACCTTGAGGTTCCTGGTCGTCCAAGCCAGGATCTGTTTTCAGTCAGTTTCCTTTTCCGAACCTGGAACCCCAACGGACTTCTTGTCTTCAGCAACTTTGCAGATGACCTGGGGAATGTTGAGATTGACATAAATGAGGGCAAAGTCAGCGTCCATATCAATGTCACCCAAGTGAAGAAGAACCGAATAGACATCTCATCAGGTAAGTGCTTGGGTTTTTTTTAATTGGTGTCATTTTTGTTGGTGGTGTTTAAAAGCATCGTGGACCTAAAAATTAGAACAATTGTTTTACAAAATTTAAAATTTAAATTGGAACTATACTAAATCCTTTTTTGTATGTTTCACTAAGAGGTAGAAGAATACTGAAACAATTGCTAGATTAAAAAAGAAGACACAAATATTCTTATTCTGTTGTGAAACCCCCAAAACGTATCACCCCTTATCTATGAGGCAGCATTGCTTCTTTTTTTCTTTCTTCTATATGACTTGCAGTCTTCTCTGCAAAAACACTTAATTTCAAAAGGGGAGGGTACTCCCTTGTTGAGAGTAGCCTACTAATTAGGCTGCTCCTATTACTTCCTAACGATTAGGAAGCTCTCATTAAAAAAAAATCCATTTGTTTTAACCACAAGGCTGGCATGAAAAATACTGTGGCGTTGTCCAAGTGTGCTGTAGAGTCATGCTGGAGAAGTACCAGAGTCTTGAGTACCTAACTAAAGGAGGTTTTGGAAAATACTGGGTAAAAGGTACAGGATTAGGTTTGTGTCTGGAAGAAAGGGTGTGTGTTGGTGTCAGTTGATCAGCCTTTTAAAATTACTTAATACTTCCATTTTGATAAATTATACTTGCAGTCTAGATTCTTTAGGGGCATTTTTGGATCAGCTGTAGCCAATATGGTGTCAGCTACATCATGTCAGTTAACACTTTTTCTCAACAAAGTCATGCTCTAATTATGGGTTGCAAAATATGGGGTTACTTGCAAATGGATCTAGCTCCACATCGAAAAAAAACCCAGTGGTTATTTGAAGCAGCATATGTGACAACCTAGTTTCTTAGCCAAAAAAGGGATGCCTTTTTTGCCTGAAATCATCTGTGGTTACTATTTTTTCTTAATTTCGTGGTGGAGGCTTCAGTCTTCACCAACAAGATTAATATACTGGTTAGCTCTGGATGAATGATGGTATTTTTTAATGGCTACTGTTCTATTTGATTTCTATTTGAAAATATATTGTCTACATAGTCATATAAACAAGGACTTCAGGAATTGTAAGAAAAAGAAAAAAATGCCTTTTTTAATGAGAAAACGTACATTAAGTAGGAAAGTAACATTTCATTTGGCAAATAGACATTTTTGCGAGTTTTCTCTTTTCACCCCATTAATGAAATAGAGCTGAGCATGAAAAGAAATTTCTTATTTTAAAGATAGAACTGAATAAAATACAAATAATAACAAATAAAAATCAGAATTTCACCTGTTTTGTAAAATGAAAATGTTCTTATGAAAAATACATTGTATCTCCTTCTATCATTACAATTTTTTTTAGCATGAAAAATCAATACCATAGATTACAAATTAGCATTTCATTGTCTTTGTTCTATAAAAACACTCATGAAAGAATTAAGTAATGTTTTGGTAATACAGTAGGGTCTTGAACAAGAATGTTTTGTTAAGGTGCTAGTGCATGATAATTAGGAAGCACATGGAATTATCAGCCTCGTTCTTTCTTCCTTAGCTCTACCTACTACAAATCCCAGTTTACAGAGAGGAGTGGCTGCCCATGATACTTCTTCATGAGCTTCCTTGTGCCTTTTGCATCCAAGGAAGATTTCAATGCTGATTAGCCAAATATTATGAGAAATAAAAATTTAATCAATTTGCCACTAATTTTGCCTAGTGTACATCTTGATACAAAACCATTTTCAAATTTCATTACATGTACATTCTGATAATTAAACACATGTGAAAACTTTTAATTTGGTTTTCTGCTTTCTCCAGACCTTCACCTACAACAAAAAGTCCCCAAGTGCTGCAACATAAAACCAGACTATTCATATTCTGACTTTCTTCTGAAATGTTCTGAATTGAATATTCTTCAGAGTAAATCTTTTCAGTCTGTATAATCAGTTTACATAATAGCCCAAGAATCACATACAGCGATTCATTTTTATAGCCATGATGCTGTTCTTAATCTCCATATGATCCTACACCAATACTACAGCTTGAGGATCTTAAAGAGTTTGTAGTTTCTATTGTTACTACAGTTTGTACCATAATAAAAATACATTTATCGTTTCGTTTTCATTGTATGCACTTTTTATATTTGCATAGCTATCCTGGGAAAGCTTTGATTTATTTCACTGCTTTATTGCTGCTGTTGTTGCAACAGGCATTTCTGTGCCTGTGAAATGAATTGTGTGGGTGAACATAGGAATGCAAAATACGGCATCTGCCAGGGAAGGCTGCAGAAGGAATGCTGCTGTTGTACAGCAAATGTCCCAGCGACCTTCTTGTTCCCTTCTCGTGCAGGGAATTAACAGATGTCGGCACATAAACCTGCTGGCCTTCTGTAGAAGTCAAAGTGGTCTGCCTTTGGCACAAAGATTTCTGACTGTTGTGGTCCTATGGATATAAGATGCACACATTTTCACTGATTATTTTTAACAATTGGCAAAGCAGAATTTTCTGTAGTCAAGCGTGCAGCCTTCTATGTAACTGCATGTGTAGGGTATGACTAATTAGACTTCTGTCTGTTGGGAGGTACACGCAAAGAATTAGGCTGACTAAAACCGCAGCCTAGATGCAGGTGTGTTTTGTATTTTGTACCTTTGCTGTACTTACGCCTGTCTCCTGTAATAGCGTATTTTCCGAGGATGAAGCTAAAGTCTCTTAATCCTTATTCTATATACCTCTCATAATTTACTACCTTCCATTCGTTAGCAGCTTTTAACGTCCGCTTTCCCTGTTAACATGGGGACATCAGCAGTTCGTTCTGGGGCGCAGGCTAATGCTGGCTGGAGAGCTAGTAGTTGAGCTGAGTGGCAGGAATTACACGAGAGAACTGTCGGCTGATGTACAGGTGACAGGGGTTGTTCCTGCGCATCTCCGCACTAAAGGTACTGGTGTGGAACCGAGTTGTGGTTTGTCTGTTTTTCAGCGTCATAATATTCCTTAATCCCCTTCAGGCTGCACGCACTGACTCGGGGAGCTCTAACTTGGCGTGAGTGGAGTTCAGATAAACAGGGGAGTCCAGCCTTCCGACGGATCGGATATAGTTCAATTCCCACCTTTCTCGCTGGTAGCTGGGCACTGCAAACCTCCTCACTGAACTCCTTGATGAAGTGCCTTGTGGGGCCCGGGAGGCATCAGACTGTATGTGAAAAAGATTTTCTTGTCGACCTGACAGAAATTTCATATTTGGATCATTTGAGCATTTTGTTTAAGGAGAGAAGAGCAGCTGCAGTTTTTAATATTTTGATGACACTTTACAAAAATAAAAATGAAGTCAAACATAGCAGGTACAGCTAAAGGAGCTGCACTTCTAGTCCTGTATAGCACACAGACCTGTGCTCACTACTTACCTATGGAGTCAGTAAGGTGAACAGTTTACAGGGTGTGTAAAAAGTTTTGCAGACAGCTGTAAGGTTTAGAGGCATGAAGATCAAATGATCAGCAAGCAGAATCAATTGACTGTTAAGAAGAGTGAGAGCTACTACTAGTCTGAGAAACAGAAATAGGTTTATATTTTATTTTAAATGCTAATTAATTTTCCTTTTTCTATTTTATATAGTGATTGAAGGGTTACAATACTCTAGGGTGGTCAAATAGCATGAATGCAAAAAGTTTAACTTTGTGTAAATACAGTGACTAGGAGAGATTTACATAGCATATTTGGATCAATAGTAGGCAATTCCTGGGAATCATGAAGCAGACATTGCTTTGCATTTAAAATCACCGAAATTGAGAGTTGCCATCTTTGTTTTCTTTGTCTCCCGGAGATCCTTCCCTGCTCTTACCAGTTGTCCGTTCTGGTTTTGTCAGGGATCATTTTTTCAGTGTTAGCAGATCACAGCAAGAGCTCTTAGTTCTTATTTAATGTTATCCTTTGGTCTTCCAAAAGGCACTGAAGTGTTCCTTCCTTTATTTAAGCACATATCCTGCCCACTGGAAATTTCACTGTACTCAATTCTTCATGAACTTCTCTCAGTTTATTGAAACAGTAAGTCATCCCAGTACTTTATTCTTGGAATATTTAAAAAAAAATAATATTTTTTTATTATTAAAATGGTTTCTTATATCTGAAGCTTCTTTACTCATTGTTTGGAGTTCAAAATTATCTTCAGCCTAAGTATGAGACATTCCTACTGTCTGTCATGCCTTAATTCCCTCTTTTGTTCTATTGTTGCTGCTTTTAAAAAATCACAGGTAGTTGATGTTAGCATTAGCAGTTCCTAGATAACTTTCTGTAGATCACTTCTTGTTTTGCAAAAATGCATTTTATTTTCTTCTTTAGTGATGTTAGATACTGTTTATCTTGCTGCTCCTGTCATGCATTCAGTCACTTTCAAACCTCTGCCTCATCTCTATACATCTGATTAAAGCATTGAAATGTATCCGTATGATGAAAATTTTGTATTTGTTTTATATATGCTGAAAAGAATCAGGGATGATTACATATATTGTAGCCCAGTACATAATGACTTCAGCGTTACTAGTAAAAGGCACCAGACTTTATGCTGACCTGGCAAAGCAGAATCTCAGGTTTTACTTGACCTGGCTGTAACTTGTTTAACAGTGGCCAAAGAGGTAGTCCCTGACCTGCCCTGGGCTTCAGCTTGGTGAATGGTAGAGGCAATAACAGCTGGTAAAAAACAGTAATACATTTTTTACCATGTGTAAGAGAGTATTTTACCTTAATATGCAGTTTAGCTTTCAGTTTGTAGTACATATGACAGGGGCAAAGATGATTAGTCCTTGTGGTTATACTTACTGCCTGATTTTGCTTACTGAGCAGTTTTTTTCCTGTTTTCATGATCTTGCCAGTTGTTCCTTCAAAACAGGTCTCTAAACAATAAAAAATTCCTTCCCTTCCCTGCCCCGCATTCTGTTAAGTGTCCAGTAAGCATTGTTGAGCTGTGAACAGACTAGCAAAACTGTTGTACAATGTCGATGGCCTTGATTTTGCTTTTTTCTTACGTTAATCTTACTTAGACACTACCACCACTTGATTGATGAGAGTTATATTAATAAACTTGCTGTTAGTAAGAGGAAAATCAGGCCCACTGAGAGCTGAAATAAAGATTTAATTAGAAGAAATAAGCTACTGACTGTGCAGAATTACACAGGTGAAATACTTAAAGCTTGTGTATAAATCAAGAGTTAAATATCCTATTGACTTTTTCTCTGCAGAGTAAACTGTGATTAATACTTCACAATTGTGTATGTCCCAGCATAAGGATTAATAATAGGAGGGAATCTCAGATTTATCTTTACTGCTCCATGTAGTTTTGGACTAAATTCTGCTTTTGGCATCATGCGATTCAGGCAAACTTCCTGGAAATTGCTGGCATTACTCAAGGGATTGATGGAAGCACTGCTAGGCTGAGAAGGTGAAAGAGAGAACTGTTGTTTCTTTCTTTAAGAACTTTTTAGAGGCAGATTTCCAATGTAGTTTTGCATACTGAAGGATTCTGGTATTCTGCTACAGTTTTAAAAGTAATTTAATTTTAGTATATGCTACTTGTTTACCCTAAGAACCTACTTAAGATTTGTGATCTTGCAATTAGGAGAATAAATTGTTGATGAAGTTGTATTTATTTATAAGCTTTAACAAGCTAATGTCTTCTTTCTTGAGCACAGAAGTCAGCAACTGGAAAATGCCATACTCCCATGTCTCTGCCAGAAAAAACTGTTACGAAACTTCCCAAAGCCACAAGCAAATGTGTTCAGTACAGGGTTAAGCCACAGCCCGTGTCCCAGTTGCCTCCTGCCACTTAGTTATATCTACCTGCGTCAGCGACTTCACCCAAATTCCTTCCTAGTGAAACCAAACTTTTCTGAAGCTTTCAACATGGGGAAAAATTGGTAAACCATTTACAAACATGAAGAGTGTTGCTTTGCTCAAAGAAACAATATTAATATTCGAAATAACACTCCTGAGGAATCATCTCATGGCTTTCCAATGTTTTTAACAGCAGACCCCGAATCCCTGTCTTAATACAGAAAAGAACTTTTCTGCCTCTTGAGAAAAGGCGAAGTGTTCAGGGTGACAGGTTCCAAAATAATCTCTTGATTTATCCTCTGTTTACTTTCTCACTTGGCTTTTCATAAACAGCTCTGACCTTTCATATCTAAACATTCTCCGCTCAACTTAAATATTAGAAGCTCTATGAAGATCCCTTGGGTTTTACCCCACAGTACAAATGATAAGTAGCTGAAAAAGGACATCATCTCCTTTGTTTGCAGAGTGTCCAAAATCTCCCGCTGAATTGAATTAATCTGCTTGGAGCTGCTTTTTTCCTCTTCCAACTCTCCTAGTTAACATCTTATTCTGTATATTAGCTGCTGCTCAAGGCTGTCTTCTGTTCCTCCTGTCAACCATAAACTTATTAAAACTTAGGATATGAATATCTTTTTGTCATATTTATCCGTATTAAATAAATCAGACTTCTCCCCGTGGAATCTCTCTGGGAAGCTTTCCACCCTTCTGTCTTTCTGCTAGATCTCAAGTCATCTGAATTGCAGTTCATTTATATTTTAGACCTCGGGTTAAGATAACATCCTTCAGGTAATAAAATGTCTCTGTCTGACAGATCTAAAGTGGTACTCTTCCAGTGACAATTCCCAGGGGCGTTTTATGTGGGAATCGAGAAGTATTTTTGCCTCTGTTGCTAAATGAAGGTTTAAATAGGGAATGTGTATACAGAGAGCAAAAGCGCACTTCTGGTGGGAAGATAACATTTCCCACCAGGTCTTTTCCGTATTACTGATACCAGGTTATACGCTGAATGTTAGTAAGTGGAGGCAGATACCTGTGAGGCACTTGTCAGCGTGATCGAGATGAGAGACACGAATTCTGTCCACAAAAGACAGCATGATGACTTAGCATCAGAAGAGTCTGAATAGTAGAGAATTATTTTCTTCCCAGATAGCCAGTTTTGTCTCTCTGTTTCTCTCTGTGTGTTTATTTTGGGCTAATGACTTTAAGCAGTGACTCTAAGCTTTTTTAATGGGTTTTTCTTGTAGGCTGGTTTTGCATCTCAGCACAGTAGACTCCTCAACCAGTCAGAGCAAGAAATAGAGTTCTTGATTGCAGGCTTTCTCATCTAGGAAAACTGATTAGTTCATTTTTTTGTGAATTCTGCTTCATCAGTCACTGATTTTCGCTGGAGAGTTTGCCTACCAACTGCAAGCTGTGCATTCCAAAAAACAAATGGTACCATTTTCGGATACTTTGGTGAGAGAGTAAGGGAACTCTTTTGTTGGTTGCATTGGTACCTTGCAAGTGTGGAGGAACCTGAGAATAAAGTAAGCAGACTGTTCTCCTTGACAGTCTTCCTAAATTTATACAGGAGGCTGAAGTACCTCGTTTCCTCTGGGCTGTAGAACAGGGTTAGAAGGGACCTTTACAGGTCATTCTCCGTTTTAGCACTGAAAGATGAAATAAGGCTTTTTACAACTACTATTGAAGCAGTCACTGAGTTGCACTGAATTTCATTCAGGAAAAAGGTGCGGTATCAATAGTTAAATGGTAATTTTGACTTCCTCCTAGAAGGAATGTAAATTAGATGAGTAGAGCCGGACAGAACTAATTGTAAATTTAGCTTTTAGTTCTTTTTTTAATTCAGTAAGTTTGACAGGAAGCGGAATCAATTTTACTTGCTTTCCATGTTGCCTTTGCTTACTCCATCCACATCATTTATTGCCTGTCTGGTTTGAGTCATATCAGTGAAAATTTTGCTTTTGACTTTGATGGATGAAAGATAAACCTCTTAGCACTGAATGCGACAGAAGCGGCCAATATTTTGCAGTTACCTGAAGAACGTAGGTTTTTACTTAAGTGAGTGCTATGTCTGCATATTTTTGTTGAATGCAAAATAGCATGAAGAGACGTCTCTCTAAAGATTGGTTTAGCAAGCCAAGGATGCTTGGTTAAAACCAGCATTACCCCTTGGATCAGTAACAATGTAATGTTGGAAAGGACGTGGCAAAATATACTTCTGTTTGTGTTTTAAAGTCTTTCAGGACTTACATGAGCTGATTGAGGTGAATGTGGTTTTTTCCATTATTATTTTCTTTTTAAATTAGTAATAAAGAAATAAACAAAAGGATACAATAAAGACAGGAGCTGTAGTTATATTTGTTATGTTTATCTACATCCTAACAGCAGTATCCCCAGGACACCATTGAGTATTCATATAATATAAAGGGAGATGAAGGGAATGTTTTCTAATGTCTGAAAGACTGGATATCAGAAACATTAAGTACTTACCCCAGATTCCTAGTTTGCCATTACTGCCTCCTCTTCCGTAAAAGTGGCTCTTTGAGAAAGCCCGTTTCCAGGACTCAGACACCTATTCTGAACATGGTTTGTCATAGATGGCGACATGATGGTAACCTCACAATAACATCAGCCAGTTCTTTCCGCAGTGGCATAAGTACATTCCAGCACCATTCATGTAAAATTCCTCATTTTGTAAAAGCCCACTTTTCTGTTAATGACAGAACGAGGTGGTTCCTGTAAACTTTTCCGTAGATGTTAGTATTACTTGAAAAATGTGGTTGGACTTCGTGCTATGTTAGCTCTTCAGTTTACATTGTAACACATTTATTTTTTACTGGAAACTAGTGGGAAAATGTAGGAAATCCATTTCAAGTCTGTTTTTTACTTCTGTTTCAGAGAGAAGTAGTTGGCTAAGCACGTTTCCTGATAACCCAGCATATGCTTCATCAGCTATAATAACTTAAACATATACTTCTACTGCCTATTTAATCTGGCAGTTATGATACTTTGTAAATGGCTATGAGTAAGTGGAGTAGCAGAGGGTAAAAAGAATGCACTGACTTATTATTTGATAGTATAAGTTATAGACACTCTACATACTTATATGTATGCTTGTGTATATAGCCATATATCAGTCTGAGAGTTTACCCAGCTAATTTGCAAACTATGACATGCAGGAAGTTCGCAGAACTTCGGCATTTGGTAAAAGAGTAAAACCCGTTGAACGGATTCAGGAGACCCAGAGCAGACAGCAGGTGAGTCTATAGTCTCAGATCACTCCTTGTTTCATCTCAAGGTCCTGCTGCTCTGACTGTCTCCTCTGGAAGCAGGCTGTGTCACTCCTAGGAGATCATCTTTGAAAGAGATCGATAATTTCCCCACCATCAGCACCGAGATCCCGGAACAGTTCAGTGGTTAGATTGGTCCGGAGCCAGTATGGACAAAACATCAGCTCTTACTCTGCCAGCCTGGCTTGTCGTCCAGCACTTTTCTGTGAGGGTTTGTCCCCTTACAGACTCTCATGACCCCATTCCCCCTTCCTGTGCATACAACATATTGTGGATATCATTGCTTAAAAAGTGAAAATATCACAGGGTATGAGGTAACCTTCTTATTATTCATCACTTTATGAAGAGATAACCCTTTTTAAAATCATAGCATTACCAGTGCGTCTCAGACCCAAAAAAGGACTTGTGGGGTCAGGAGGAGAGCCAAACTGTTCTGACAAGGTTGCTGTAGCCATGGTCATGTAACGATAATCATACGACAGGCATGAAACAGGTTAGTGTTGCACATGGCTTACACAGGGTGGGTGTGTGGGTCAACAAGATGAAGTCCCGGAGAGTGGGTGCTGATCCAGAGACCCCTCCACACGCTGTATAGTGTGGGCACAAACAGATCGGTGTAGGGACCAGCCATGACCACTGCAAACGTGAGCTGTGTTGGGTGAACTGGCCAGGGGAACGTAGATCATTCCTTGGTCCTGGTTACAAAGGCGGCAGAGATGCAGCCTGTGTTGTTTCAGAAACAAGAAACCACAGCAGAGAGGGTGCAGACTAGAAGGCAGCTTGTAGATGTAGAAGCAAAGGGAAAGGCCTCAGGTTTGGAAAAGAGGCCTGCTACCATTTTGTTTACTCAATGTTCATTGTTTCAGAAAGGAACTTTCTGAACAAAGCTTGCTGGGACAGGAAAACAATTGTTGTTTTGGATTTTAAAAAAAAAGGGGGGGGGGGGGAAGGAGACCCAGTATCTCGTTAGAACATAGTACATTTGTTTTCTGTATGCTTAAAAAACATGTTTAGGGACAGACTGGGAAATCAAAGGTCTTGAACCTTCATTTGTACATTATTGTTGCTTACATGTACCACGTAATAGCGTTTCAAAAAAAGGGCACAGAATCTTCAAGCAGTGGGCCACATAACACTGTGCAGAGCCACTGTGGGATGAAGCTATCAACTATGTAAATTAAAACTACCAGTGCTATCTTTTCACCTTTTCATCTTCTCCAAATGCACAGAAAAAAAAGGCGATTTTCTTTACTTTTAAAGTGGGCATTTGCAGCATTTGCACTTGGAGTAAAACCACTTTCTAGTGCAAATGTCCTTGAAACTCATTTGAGTTTGCAAGGAATTTTGCAATTTTGAACTTTTAATCTTATTTATCACTAATCCTTGGGTAGGTGTCCCACAATACCTCTAGCGAATTAGCTACAGAAGAATAATTAAAAGTCATTGTAATATCAAACACGATTTTTTTCGGGATGGGAAACACAACCTAATTACAGGCCTGAAGCTTTAATTCATGTGCTGGGAACTGACACTCAATATCTTCTTTTTCATTGCTATTCAGGAGCCTGGGCAAATAGATTATTATCTGTGACAGCTTTCTGGCAGTCCCTCTTGGTTTGACAGTGTTATTTTAGAGAGCAGAGAGAGTCACTTTTGTACATAATGAAAGGAAAAGTTGTCAAGTATCTATACATATTTTATGCTGCATAAAACTTAAGTGCTAGAAGAAAGATTCTGTTTTCAGTCGTGCCGTTGTAAATTCACAGTGCTTCTGCTGACCTCCAGGTTTGCATCAATGACACAGAATGGTGTCTAGCCCAAGGGATGAATTCTATTTTTCACATGGGCAATGCTGCTCTTGTAAGTCAGCTTGGCCCTTACTGTTTTCTCGGTTAGTACAGTCATGCACAACTGTGATGTGTATTTTGGCATTTTCTACTGACATTGACAAAACTAAAAGCAATTTCTATCAAAGTGCTTCACTGAAATAGCATCAGGTACAGTCTGCATTGTTTAGGTTTTCTCAGTTTAGTTCACAGAAGTGGTTACTCTTAGCTGCAAAATAGACTCAGGAAAAAATAATTTTCTAGTTGTATGTTGCTAGCTCTGCCTTTACTTTGGTGTTGAAAAAGATGGTGAGTCCCTTCAGGCATTTTTGCACATTGCTTCTTTTCATTTTCAAATGCTGCTGAAGCAGCAGCACATGAGCACTGAGGTGAAACAGAGCAACCAAAGTCTTTTGGATTCTGTAAGCTGAATGGCAGATGATATTGTCTTTAAAAAGCTTGCTCATTAAGTTTATGTATTTGGTAGGGGAAAAAAAAATCTCAATACCCTTGCTGTGAAGCAGCCACTATAAAATACATAGTTTATTCTAATACCAGGCACGATTTTATGGAACAATTTAACTGAGGACAAATACTGAAAATTTTACACATCTCCTTTGTAGAATATTTACTTACTAAAGAAAAACATATTTAGAGGCATGACTTCCCCTATGTGTTTTCCAATAAATATATGTGTATACAACATTTGAAGGATCCGTTCTTTTAAAATGCAAAAATAACTCTAGTTCTCTTTTTTGCAGATTTAAAATAGTGGAATGTCATAGTACATGCCCTTAAAAATGAACGTTTCATTCATTAACATTTTGTAGCTGTTTTAACAGCTCTTTTTATGCACATCCGTACATACATTAAAACCGACTGCCAAATGGAATCAAGTTTACTACAGCGCTAGCACACAGATTTCTAGCAGAACAAAATAACTTTCTTAATATTCTGGTGTTTGGTACTTAGACAATTCCCTGTGAAAACAGTACTAGCAGATGCTGTGGCTCTAGGATCTGGAATTTGCAACACAAGGCTGATATTATTGACCGTACTGAATCTGGAAAAGAATAATGTGGTGCTG
This sequence comes from Cariama cristata, assembly GCF_000690535.1. Classification (NCBI taxonomy): domain Eukaryota; kingdom Metazoa; phylum Chordata; class Aves; order Cariamiformes; family Cariamidae; genus Cariama; species Cariama cristata. The sequence goes on from NW_009636147.1 coordinate 61,839, forward strand.
AGGCAGGTTTAGGAGAATTAGGCTGGTTTCTGTACTGTTGGCAACAAGTGATACGTTTAGTCAAATTTGCTGTGTGATAAAGCTTTGCTGTATGCTGTACAAGAATATCTGGTCCCAGGGGGATGATCTTCATATACTGAAGCATCCTCCAAAGGCAGAGAACTAGGCACAGCGCAGCTCTTCGTTCTGTACCTTCACTGGTGCCTGTGAAACAAATACGTATCTAGATCTATTAAAAAAAAAATATATATATATATATTGGGGGTGCCCCAAATCACACCCATTCCTAACATTTTGTGCCTTGTTTTGTCACAGGGAGAGATCAGCATGTTATCAAACAAGACCAGAAACAATTTTCATCAGTCTTTTTAGACCTCAGTCAAATTTACATTGACTGTGTTTTTAAAACAGCCAGTTAGTAATTATTTCAAGTCTTTGGGATGAAATCCTGACTCAAATGAAGACCATGGGACTGACTTCAGTGGAGATACTGTCTCGTTCCAAGCCTGAGTAGTGCTTCCGTCAAAAGTTCAAATAATACTCTTTTCCTAGAGAGAAATGTAGTCTGTGTGTTTCAGGAATGATTATTTATACCCAGTCATGCATCAAAGTATCGTTACTCGCTTACTGTAGGTTTTGCAATTAGAAGTGAGTTGCAATTACAGAATGAAACATCGTTGTTGGTCTTTTAGTTGAAGATGTCTGAGATACTGAAAGACATTCTTAAAAATATATATTTAAGGCATGCTCACTTTTCTTCATTACAACTAGAAAGCTTTAGGCGTAAAACATTATGACCCAACAAATAGTCACTAATTCCATTCCTTATAATGGAGAAAGACCAGAGTGTTCAACTTTCCCTGTCAGGATTCATTGAGAGCAAGTTAGCATGTTTATTCTCATTCCTCACAAAACCCAGGGTATAACCCAACAATAAGGAATTGTGTATGTGTAATATAATACAACATACCCCACTAAGTTTACAAGTAACCTTCTTGCACGACAGCTGTTTTATTGGCAGACCGCTTAAAAAAACAAACAAAAAAAAAACAAACCAAGAAATTACTAAACCATGTTGTTTTCCTTTGGGAGGATAACATTGGGTTATTCGATTTTTCTGTTGAACAAACATGGAGCACAAAGATTGTACTTGCCTCTTTTTCCTTCTTCTGCTTCTTTCTGGTTTTGAGCAGCCCCGTACAAACTGTGCTTTTAAAATTTTGTTTGTAGGAAAATGCTGTTATGAATGTGAGGTTTGATTCCTATTTCTTTTATTTCTAACCTTTCCTGAGGCAGGCCTTTGTTTCTGGGAACCTTTGTCTTTTGCTGCTTTAGTGTGGAATTTGAGAGTTCTATTTTTTACTATAAGTCATGTTTATAATAATTTTATATTACTACTGTTCACTAATATTCCTACTAATAATAAATAATTATGTTACTAGAAGCATTATAGTCCAACCTGCTCCATATATCGGTCAGCTGGATGTGCGTTTTGAGTGTTATTTCTTCCTCACGTCAGGAATCTGTGATCAGCGTTACTGATCATCAGTCTCCATGAGGTTATTTCATAATTAGAAGAAGGTTTTATGCTTTTAAATAACGATAAAAACCCCATGCAAAAGCAGCAAGTATCTGAAATACAGTCATCTCCCAAGAAAGATCTAGTTCTGTCATCCTACTTGGACACTGCAATAGGTGCTCTGCAGCTGGATACAATATCCCAAGTTTTTTTCTTTTGTAGGAAGAGTGAGTGTCTTGGTTTTTTTTTTTTCAAAAGGCTTTCAGGTATTTTCAGCCTCAGGTCTCCCTGGCCATTCCCCTAACAGTGAATCCGAGCCATTGTAGCTGGTATTTTTGTCAGTAAGTAGGGAGCTATTGAACAGTCATATGATAGGGGAATGCAGCAGGTCTGCAGAAAACTTTGGGGTTTTCCAAGCAGGAAAAAACCAGGATCTTATTTCCAGGATCTTTTGGGGGTTACTTTGTGCCACTGAAGTTCCCTGATTCTGTGTAAGAGTGAGCAGAAAGGATTGTACCAAGGAGAGAGCTGGTGGATGTAAAATGTAACCGTACACTGAGGCACACTGAGGTTGGGAGTGGAATTAAATGTAAGTCAGTGCTGAATAAAGGTGTGAGCAAATAAACTTTCTTAGATATCAAAAAAAAACCCCACAACCAATATTGTATTTGTTGTATGTCTTATATTGGTAGCTCTGCACGAAGTTAGAAAATAACGTGTTAGTTTATTACTTCCTGATTTTACTGATTCTTTTTCACCTTGATTTATGGACGCTTTTATTCTGCTCTGGTTCGTTAACACAGCTGTACTCTCTTACATCTCACTTGCTTCAACTTCCTTAGAAGTTTTCTCACGTATGGTGTTAAATTCCAGTTGACAAATATTCAGAGGAAATAAGCCTTGTTTATGTACAGGCATTTGCCATGTACAAACAACTGAAGCAAAGAGTTTAGTGATTTTTATCTTTTAAACTATGTGTTATTTTTATGGAAATGGTCTGAGGCCCAATATGGTGTGCCTTAGATTATGTCCTTAGAACAATGTCACCACCAATATTGAATATAAAAGTACAAGTGGAAAAAGGAATTACACAGTGCTAACTAAAAATGCAATAGTAGTGGGTTTATTCTTTTTTTTTTTCCCCTTTTCAAATAATAGTTATATTAAACACGTAGCTCTGTAGTTCGTGTCTTAAAGAAAATTCAACTTCCGCAGAACTTTTTTAAAACAGCCATGAGGGTATATCCTCATCTGCTTCTAATGGAAAAAAATTCCAACAAGCTTGAAAGAATTCAGTAATGTTTTGGAAATCTGCTTTAAATGATAAACAGAAAACCATTAAGTGCAATTCGTTACTAATGTTACTTTTATGTTACTAGCACCTTGGTTAGGTCTTTCCTGTATCTTACATGCAGAAGAGGAAGTTTTCTTTTCATTTTAATTATCTATGGAAAGTACATCTATCTGTTCAGTTATGTCACCCAGATCTTGCTAAGAAGAATTATCTCTTAATGCCATTAATAGTCTTTTGTGGAATTCATTATAGATTAAAAAACCAAAATGGATATGCATTGTCATAAAAATGATGAACAAACTGTAGTAGGTGTAAAATTAAAGAATGAACTCTTGCATTATTCGTAATTTAAAAGAAATTGTATTCTTAATTAGTGTTCCAGATTTCCTGGGTATCATTGACATCCTTACCATAGAGCTGAATGGAATCAAATCATCACATTCAATAGCTGAAGTTCAGTTTGGATCCAAACTTTCAGCTCAAAGCTGGTTTTGTCACTTGTGATATGTAGATATCCACAATCTGGATGAATTGACATGAAATCTTATTAAAGTTCTGATTCCGCTGACACCGTGAACTAGCAAAGGGGTATGAAACATTGCCGTGGATCAATTTTTTTGCCCATTCTGTTTAGTGATTCACGCATCTAGGCATACAGAAGCCTGAAGTAGCAACTTGGTCTAGTCTCCACTCAAAACTGGTGTAATCTCATAAGAAGCTTGATAGTATGTTATTTTGAGCTGTTGAGCACTTTGGTAGCTGCCGTGTACCCTCAGTTCACACTGGAAATGGTAGAAACTGGGGGTCTTTTGTACATTGCAGAGAAAAGCCCAGAAGGAGTGTGATGCTGACACTTCCAGTCCTGCAGTCAAAATCTCAGGCCAAATTAAATCCAATGAGAATTTGAATCTGACTGCTTCTGGGAAAGGTGCTGCAATACAACTTTTTTTTTTTAACCCAGTTATTTGAAAGTTAACTCTGCAGATTATCTAAGCCTGGCAGCAAGAGGTCCAAGAATGTACAAGGTCCTTTCCTCTGAGCTTTCATCGCAGCTCACACTATGTCAATGATGCTTGTCTGGTGCTTGTCAGTACTGTCAGGACTCACTGCCTGCCTCTGGAAATTCTATTTTCAGTTTATTCCATATTCATTTAATGTAGAAGGGAGGGGAGGGGGAGAACACAGGCATCAGAAAGCCCTTCTCCAGACTCTCACCAGTTATCATTTGATCCTTTGAGACTTAGCCCGACATCTTAAAAACTTTATTTCACAGGGTTTGAAATTCTTATATTGCAGTGACCTGGGTGATGATATAAAAATTGACTAAGATCTGCAGTTCCATACTCTTTACAATCTGATTATTTTTATTATGGAAGTTAACTTGGAACTGGAAGTACTGCTACCTCAAGAAGGAATATAGCATGTGTAGTTTTCCACATATAAATTAGCAATATTCAGTCGAATAAGATGTGTATGCTCTGACCAGGTGACTCCTGTGGATGTTCCTCTGATCAAGCAGCAAAAATAAAAGCTTTTATTCATTTCAGATCAAATAGGAGTTCGAAATATTGTGTCTTTCCATTTAGCATTAGAGAATCATTAAACTAATTAAAATTTTTATTGTGCCAGATTTTCTTCTCCAAATAGGACATTTTAAAAGGTTGTCACTGCACAGGGTGGATGTCTGGTAGAGGAAATCTAGCAGGGTTCTGCCACCTGTACTCCTGAGAGACTGGCTGGCCGGTTATGAGGACATGCCTGTTGTCTTGCGTTCTCATGTGTTGGGCTCCCCCTGCCCCACTCCGAAAAGGAAGGGCGGTGGTATTTTAGGATTTGCAGGAAAAGATGTCAGTGCTATATGGTCAAACCTGCAAGGGCCATTGAGGACATTATACGGGGGAAAAACTTCTTAAAATAAATCTCTTAGCTTCTACAGTGACAAGCTCTCTTACATTAAAAGGAAGATCTCTGCAGTTTTCACTCATTTCCAGTCTGCTTAAGCACTCCGAGAGTTACATCTCCGTGAGCCTACTCGCGCGCGTACACAGACACGGTCCTTCCCTTCTGTATCCCGCTTTCTTTAGAATCAATGGGCAGTGTAATTCCTTGCACTTCTCATCAATGTCAAAGCAAGCGGGATCCTAGAGAATAAAGATTAAGATTTTTCCTTGGTACTGTTCTTTGTCATTCAAGAAGTTCCTAAACCGCAAGGTGTGAAAGAGTTGTAGCTCTGCGGAAGGTTTATAGGGATATGATCAGTCTTTACCTCTTTTCCTTCCTCCTGTTGTTTGAGGCGAGGAAAAACCATTAAAAACCAGAGATTTGGCTATTTTACTTCTTCTTGGTGAGTGAACTGCTAACTTCAAATTCTATTGCACTAATAAAATTACTGTGGGAATAATCCACGATACCCCATACTACTTAGAAATGGGACATGGTTCTAGGAAAGTGCTTAGCTCATCCTCCTCTGTTTCGGCTTTTGTAAAATGTTTTGTGCTGTTGAAGGGCATTAAAAAGATGTGCTGAGTGTGTTGGTTTTGATTTTTTTTTCATTAGGAACGACCTTAATCAAATTTTAATGTTGCAAAATCAAACATTAAGAAGTTGTTTTCTCATGGAAAATACGCTGAGTTACTTTTCTTGTTCTGTGCCACCTTAATCTATCTTAAAAATTAATTTCAGGATAGTAACTACGATGGAAAAATCCACATACAATAAGCATAATGTGGCCAAATTTCATGTATTTACTGTATATATCTCTCCTCACATAGCCAGAATATCTTTAAGATTTTACTAAATTTTGTCCCTCCAGAATCAAATAATCGCTTATAAATAAATAAATTAAACACAGAGGTTAATCATTACTATTTATCATTATGAGAAACATACTGCACTTTGAAAAATAATCCTAAGAGAATTCTTAGTTTGTTTTTCATAAACTGATCATTGTTATATTGCATTGTATTATAATTAACCAATTTATCAAAAAGCAGTAACATAATCAAATGCTTCTTATTTTGACATGCAAACTCTTGCAATGTACAAGCACACAGACAGATGGGAAATTCATCAATTGAAGACCTGTCCTATGAATGTGAATATTTAAGAAACCTTTCAGATTTTAATGGGCTTTAACAGAGTATTTACTGTTCAGTATCTTTTTCTGCGTTTCTACTTCATCCATCACCTGAGGCCTGACATAGTGTCACTCTTCTGAGTCATTTTGGCAACAAATCAGGAAAACCCAAGTCAATCTCAAGCAAAGTGTATGTAGAAGGTGGGGGAAGATGAAAGGAGCCAAACTAGTTTAATAAATTGTGTTGGAAACTTCAGCTCTCTCTTACATAGGTCGTGAAGGTACCAGAGAAGTTTATCCACCCGTCAGGCTCA
>NW_009636147.1:68072-125325 GCF_000690535.1 Cariama cristata
TGCTGCCTGAGTGGCAGAGGGATTATTTAGGTTCTCAGAATTTTTGTGAAGCTGGCGGGAAGGAAAAGTCACAGAATTTTTAGGTGCAAACATCATGACTGTAAAGGCTTTAAGAGAATATATTATCCAATGATAAAAGTCTGTGTCTGTAACTGAGTGTCCTATAAAACAAAATTAACAGGAGTAGTACAAAAAGACAAGTTTTAAAAAATCATGAGCCTAGTCCTTGCACATTGTGAAATGGCCTTTGAAGTTCAAACTGTGGTTTTCAGTCTTCTCATTTTCTTTTACTTTCAGTTTCTGAGAACTCCGCAGTATATCATGATGATTTTTTCAGTGCATTTTGTTTTAGTGGTAGCTGCGATCCTCTTGTAATCACTTTTCTCCGGGAACTGTGTCCTTCAGTAAAGCCTAAGATACATTAAGATGTGATAAAAGCAGAAGAAGCTAGTGCACAAATATTGCTGTCAGTTGTGAGGGCTGGGAGGAACAAGCACTGCCTGTCTCTACTGCTAAATTCCCAGAGAAATCTACCTTTTCCACTGCTGGTTCCTTATTCTTCAAAAGGCCAGGTAAGTGCGAAGAAACCTCTGTCTCAGAAAACACAAAGAGGAGGATCATTCAGGCAACTAGTTGTGGGTGGCAGAGGCCAGATGCCGTACCCAGCCATTTTCAGCATTCTGCGAGTGCCACGTATTGCAGACCTGGGCTGTCAGGTGGGAGTTGCCCTTTGGAAGGTAAAGCTGAAAGGAAGCTTAGTTTCTTCGGGAGCAGGGAGCAGGATGAAAATATGTGTGTATGTGGAGGGCAGTGGAGGAAAGTGGAATAAGGAGAATGAGAGGATCTTTTTATAGACAACACTGAAGTTGGGTGTTCTTACAAATAGGCTGAGGTGAAACATATTATTTCAATCCAGTTACTACTTGGTAGTGGCAGCTTTCCTTACCCAGCGTAGCTTTAGATTAGTCATTACTACTTGTATGTTGCTAGCACCGTAGTTATAGGTATGCTAGAGTAAGTATAAGCATGCAAGATTCAGTGTAGGCGAATTGCCTAACTGCATTACAAGTTTGAGGGATAATTTTTGTAGCCCACACTGAGCTCCATGATGTGTTACACTGGGAAGTAGTACCCTAGCAGGTTCACATAATTTATGTATGAATGCATGACGTACATACGTATCTCTGACTGACATACAGACATGCCTCCAGGGACTAAAGTAAGGATGTAGTTGACCAAAACTGCTAGGTGCTCTTCTGTGTTTGCCTCAAATGTGTTATAGAATAGCAAATTGTCTGTAATTTTTATGAAGCTGTGAGGAGGGAAGCAGCTTACAATTCTTGGCCACAGATGTCCAAAGATGAAGGATCTGGGATTAAAAAGAAAAATAAGTTTAATCCAATGATAAGAAGCCTATTCTTTTAAAGATATGCATGAAGTTGTAGGTGACACTCCATAAACATACGGTTTTGCTGTACCTTTCTCTTCATCACAGCTTTCTGTGTCATAGTTCCTGCAGATTCAGATGCTAGAATGGCTGGAGCGTCCTGGGTTCAGCACATGCTCTGTGGCAGTCACATCCTCTTGAATTTTTGTTGTAGTCTGTCTTCAGTATGGGTACTCAGACTGGGGACACAGCATCAGCTTTCTTATGACCAATACATTATGCAATGATATTAATACATCACTCAGAGTGGGTAAATTTATAAAATTCTCAATTTCCAAACCATAAGAGACTTAAATAATCTTCTGTAACATTTGATGGCGTAATTTTGAGGACTCTTGACTGCCCACTCCCAAAAAATCTTTCTCAACATCATTCTTTGTATCTAAATCTTTACTTACTCAGATCTGGCTTTGAATCTGTTTGTGGACCCCACCCTATTCTAACATTCAGTTCTCCATATGTTCTTCTGTTCAGAGTATTTTTCTGTTCATCATCTTCATTTTACATGTATCAGGAAGAATAACAGCAACCAAAATAGTATTATGGGAACTAAGAGAGAAGAGAGTCTGAAAAATATGAATGCACATACTAATTTAACTTACAACAACATAGATTGTTTCACAAGCATAATTAAATTTGGAAGAGAATGTGAGTGTTTTCTGAAAACACTTCAGTAGTGCAGCCATCAGGGAGGTATAATAGCTTTTTAAGCGAAAGGATAATTAATGGCATAATAATAAGTGGATATAAACTGGCCATGGATCACTTCAGACTATAATTCAGAAGGGTAGAATAGAACAAGTAGAGCAATAATGTTCTGGTGGGTCCAGATTGTAACAGCGAGAGGGAGTCCCATCTAGCCCTGACAAGTTAAAAAGTGCATAAAAAAAATTCACAACTGCAGTATAAGGAAAATGATGCTGGTTCTTAGCATCCTTTCTCTTCTCGGCAAACTCATCTCACAGCATAGCTATTTGGGTTTATTTTTACGATTCAGAGTTGAATTGTGTCAAGTTTGTCCGCGTGCTCAAAGTACGTTAGTGTCTTGGCTTTTATTCACTGATGATTTGTACTTGTGGAAAAAAAGGCCAACCCCAAAGCCAAACCAAGCCTACTACAGTTATTTAAGCACATCTCCCCAGCAATAACGGTATTGCCAGCTCAGTAAGCAACGCGCTGCTCTGTGCTGCTTCCGGACCTTTTCACTAGCCTCCGTTTTCTTGCCAGGCTGGGCTCCCTATCTTTTGGGCCAGATTTTCCAACCCTGGCATAAATTGTTTTATCTCTTCTGCCCAGTGCAGTTAGCAAGCTGGTAGAATATGAACATCCATTGATCTTTTGTCACATACTGTATGGCTTTGCCTCTGTGGGCGTATGGGTCATTAAAATCCATATTTTTATCTGCTCCATGTATTTAAGTTTTTTGCTATTACTAGTTTTATTTTCTGCCCAGCAAAGGTAGTTCTTCTGTGTCTGGAATCTTCACACTATTCTCCTTCTTTGCTCCTTTTGATTTCCTTTTGATTTCCAAGAAGGGTATTGAAAGGACTAAAACTGAGATTTTCAAGTTTATGTTCATTTTGTTTTTAACATTGTTTTAACTAACTATTGAGTTAAAAGTATAGCACAATTTCTTTTTAATAACTCAGCACTATGAATTAATCTGGGTTTTAGGTAAGAAATAAAACAGTGGATTTTTTTCCCCTACATTTACTATACTGGATTGCATATTTATTATCTGGAATGCAGTGATGAGTGGAGATGGGACTGAAGTCCTCTCAGATACTACAGGTAGCAGAGAACAGCTGTGTAGTTTAACCTCTGCTGTTTTGCAAATACCAGTAACAGATAAACAATGTTTCCATAAATGATGGTGTCTGTTTAATGTTACGAACATCACGTAATTTTTAATATCAGATCATCATAATGGAAGCTGGAGGCAGCTTTTCCTTTGGGAGCAGCAGGTCCGTCCCACAGAACACTGTACAGTGCAGCCGACTGCTAGATAATGGTGTTATACCGGGGAGGGATAGGTGAATCACGATTCGTATTTCTTCTAAATTTTCCAGTATTTACAGTGCCTTCAGCAAATTAAGCATTTTTTTAAAGCCATGTTAAACTGTCTTTGTGTATCTCACAACATGGTTTCCCTTCAGAAATCTGCTATAATTACCTTTGAATTTGGTCTTCTGTGTTTCTGAAGAATACTCCTGCCCGCACGGTAGGCTGATTCATTAGGTTAGACTTGGCTTACCAGCCACAATACAGCATGTACTCTCCTATGGCCTGTCTGAAAAGAACAGGTGCGAACAAGCATGGGCTTGCACAAACTCCTGAGAGCTTTAGGAAAATCAAATGGAAATTTGTGCATTACCTCAGATTTGCTCCACTTCTTTTTAACTACTAAATACATGTTAGGGATTACTGTCTCACTCAACGTATTCCTAATGGTAAGCATCTCAAAGATACACGTACTAGTTCTTAACAGCTCATTAAAACCAAATCTGTTAATGTATTTTTAAATGTATCTTTACAATATAAATTATTTATATATTCTAAAAGAATGTTTAAGCAAAAGGAAACGTAAATCCAGTCTGGTTAAAATCAGGACTTTAAATTTTTTGGCTAAACACGAATTATCTTTTGCTACTGTTACCATTATTTAGAGTTAAAATACAATTTTTAGATGGCTTTTCATGTATGAATGAAACTTTAAATTTTCGAAACCGTATATTATTCTTCCAGCATCTTAATGCGTAGAAGATGTTACATTGTCCAAGTAATATTTAAATCTTGTTCTCTGTTGAAGTCTAATTATAGATGTCTCTTTTGTAAAGCAAAATTAGAAACCTTCAGCCAAATAGCCAACATTTTCATCAAACTTTTGGGAAAATGAAATAATATTTGTCACCTCAATTAAATGTGGCCTTGACTGAACTGTATCATTTCTGATGAGTATGCTAGTAAGGATATATTAACAAGTAAAAAGGCTATTTATTAAAATGAAACAAGGACTGTAGTTTTATATAAACTTCCACTCAAAAAACAAAACACTTTTATGTGCTCTGTTAGATAATAATGAGTTCTGAATGAACTTAGGATGGCACTGTATCGCAGGTTGGAGGAAATTCTGTCTCTGAGTAGAAACTTCACTGCATCAGCTAAATAAATACTCCTGCTCAATTAACTATCCCGTCACATCTTCAAGGTATCTCAGGCTTAGATTTCAAGAAGAGAAACCCAGCGCAGCTGGTGGCAGAGCTGAGATCAGAGATTGCTTGGGTGATCTGCTGTTCTCTCCTTCAGGAGACTCGCGAGGAATAGGAACCTCAGGGTGATTACCAGGGACTTGCTGTGATAATACCCGACAGAGGCTGCTTGCCAGAGCAGGAACATTCTTCCCTTCGCTGGTTTATAGGTGTTTATTTCAGTTAGACCGTCTGGTTCGTTTGGGACAAACAAACAAACAAAAACCAATGCAAAACTGCAGGATGAGTCCGTTCTTCAAGCTCCAAGCCTAAAACTCTGTCCAATTCTCCAATTTTATCACTTTATGACAGTTATTATCTCTGCATATGGATTTTGTTGTCCTTATGTCCTTTAATCACCACAGCTGTTCCACTACTGCAAATGCTGAAGGGAAACAAGCTGCTTAATAATCACTGGTGCTTGTACTTACATGTTTGTCAGTCAGGTGTGGTCTGTATTCATATATCTTTGCACGTTGCATTCCTATCCCTCGGTGCTGTACTGCTCCATGAGAGCAGATACGTTGCAGTGGTCCTGCCAGAAGAGATAAAAATTGCAGCGTGTTGTGGTCACTGCCCAAGTATGTCATGCATATACAGATATTTCCTCATGTGCTGCATTCCCCCTGGGTTTCGTTGATAACTTTTTCAGTAGAAAAAAAGGTTTTCTCTTGCAACCTGTGCTGCAGCAGTGAGGATCCTCTTCCAGAGTTTGTATGACTAAAAACGGTTCAGTAAGACTGCCTTTGCTTTTAGTTAGTTCTTTGTGTTTGTCTGTCTTTTGTGTTTCTTAATGCTAGAAGGTGAAACTCTGTTCTTGGGCTATATCTGCTTTTTAGAAAGACAGATGATACCTGCAGTTGTGACTGTATGAATATTAATAGATTAAGCAGTGTCTACATCAATAAGCAATTCCCCTGCCAGAAGAGAAGGGCATCTCTGAGTGCAATCATATCCCACTCTTACCTTTATATTGATGTATTTACCAGTATGTCAGCAGTTCCCTTATAAACCCGTAGCTTTGTAAATGAATGACTTAGCTTTTGAGAGTCCCTTTGGGCTAAGCTTGGCCAACTAATTCTTAATCCACAAGCTAAGGCTTTAAGAAAACAGGGAAAAAAATCCGAAACCCTAATTTAACTATAAGGTTTGCACTTATAGGAAGAAGAGACTCAGAGGTGTTGCTGATTAAAAGTGAGATTTGACAAACTGTCCCTGGAAACTAGGATTTAATTGCTCCTAATACTGGCAAAAGATAGAAGAATCTGTGAAAAGCTGCTGTAGAGTCAGCATAAATATTTTTCAAGAGAGAGATTGCTGTTTCTGTATCATGTATTGTAATCAGATTCACCTCCCCACTCTGCTTTACTTATGATTCTAGAAGAGATTCTTCTCATGAGAAGGAAAATACCATTACTGGGTTAAAGAAGGGCGTATCTAAAACATGTCCATCTTATGGGAAGGACAGGTGCTAATATGACTGTGTTACATGGCAGGGTAGGGTTGCCTCCCTTCTGTCCACTGCTGCACAGTTGTGAAGTCATTGTAAGTAAGCGATGAGATAAATCATCTCCGCTTTTGCCTAATCTAGCTATACGCTCTAATACCTCTTCTGCATTCTATGCTGTACCCTTAAAGACTACTGTTTAGAGCTAGAAGAAATTCCCTGAGTTTAGTGTGAAGAGATGTTTTGGTTTGGAGGTCATTAATTTTATTCCGTCTTACGCAGATGTGAAATGTGGGCATCTTAATATGCATCTGTAAATTGTTCTTACATGCAAGTTCAGTAACCACTTCATTATGGCTGTCATGAGCAGACCAAAGTTAAGACGACTTGTCTTGGTCTGTGATGAAGGTTTTACTTTCATGATTTTTTTTTCTTGTTTTGATTTCTTTTTGACATAATTTAAAGATTATATTATGTGTATTTGAAGGACAAAGGAAGATGCACTCCATACATGGGAAATGAAATGTTTCAATTCGCCTAAATCAAAGCAGCACTAACAAAGTCACCTCATTATCTCAGTGATGAGTGAACTTCAGATATCCCATTGGTTCATTCAAGTGCTGTGTGAAGGACTACAGTGTCCTCTTTTTCCGTTTTTTCTTAAAAAGGAGAATCAATAAAATAAAATTAAAACCAACAAAACCAAAGAAAGCTTACTTTTGGACTATTAAATTAAAACCAAGTGATGAAACGTACACGTGCAATAGAAATGAACGGTAAACCTTTGCTTATCGCACCCACACACATTTTCTAATTGTGTCACTTAAATATTAATGTCTGTTGTATACAAATGGGTAATACCGGTCTTAAAAACATGAAAAAAAAATTCACCCTGATGATTGTCCTGAATGCTTGGCTGAAATCGCGAGGCTTACAGTCCGTGTCCATTCAAAGCAGAGATGGTTGCTGCGGTCTGGTGTTCCTGCAGCGCAGCCCTCTTTCTTTGTGCTGAAAGGCCAGAGTCCCGCTGCCCTGCGCCCAGGGGGAACCCGGCAAGAGAGGTGGCTTATTTTCTTACGTTTTCAAGTTTCTTTCAGTCAGAATTGTAACAAAAGCTCACTTTCTCTCAGCTTTTTATCACTGTCATCTTAAAAATGCTCTCTGGCTGCCTCACTGTGATCCTCCCTGCCTTTTTTATTATTATTATTTGAGGATGTATCTTGCAATTTTTGTGATGGCAAAGGCAGATGCCTCCAATTCAGCTCCAGGTCATGTCCACCATTTTGCCAGTGGAGCTGTTTGTGGACCCATTTTCTATGTGGGCTCTCAGACATGACTGATAATTTGAGGTTTTTTAACCTGACAATGTTCATCTGACTTAGAGCACAGCTTCAGAAGGAGTTTCAAGGATCTGGCTGGAAGAGCATTAACCATGCGAACCAGTAACAGTAACCAGTAACAAATAAGAAGATGAGGGGAGGAAGCTACGCAGGTTAACCAGCTGTGTTGATGGATGAATCGTAATCTGTGATCCCAGAGTGGAAAGAGGTCTCCATGAGACTGGGCAATTTTCTGGCTTGTTAGTGAAAGAGCATTCTGTGTTTTTCTGTTCATTATTGTGGCATTGTGTTGAGAAGATTTTACATTGCAAAAAATTGTGTAGCAGTTTTGGTGTATTCAAGATGCAGCTTTAGAAAGAGCCTGTGAAAATACTCTTTTAATCTGAATCTCTTCTATGATCAGGTTCACAGCTGTGGTTCCTGAAGCAGGTGTTTCAGCCCAATTGAGAAGTCAGTGTTTTGCAGCACAGGGGAAGAAATGAGGGGCAAGAAAAAAGACAATAATAATAACCTTAATTGATACTGATTTTAAATACTTTGTCATTGAATGATGGCTTACAAGTTCATTATAATGAACTAAGAAAACAATCATATCTGAATAATTACATATCAATATTTGCTTACATAACTAAAACAAAAATTGAAGTTAATCTTGCAGGCTTAGTTCGCTGCACGCTGAATATCACCACAAGTCCTTTGACTCTAAGCTCTCTGAGTATGTTTTGAGAAAGACAACTGTCCTTAGCGAAATCACTAATTCCTACTATTTAAAGAAAAAAATGCTTCATGATCATCTTTTTGATCAGATGACTGGGAGGAGTACTATTCATAGGAAGAATAACATTCACTAGAGCAACAAAACCCCTTTTAAAAAAATCTTCTTGCAATATAGTGGCAAAAGTGACATTTTTGCCTCATGTCAATATCACAATAGAAATAAATTTTCTCTCTTTTGTGTGTGCATTCTTGGGCTTCCTGCTATGTTATTCATTTCAGGGTATACACCAGAGCAGTTTAAACTGCTCCTGCTCTCAAATATCACGTACTTGTCAGTCAAAATAATAGTCCTTTGGGTATCACAGAGTAGCTTGTGTTTTGCAGAACAACTAAAATGCTTTCCTTTGCAGTGCTGGTGATCTAAAGTCACTCCAAGGGGGCATGATAGATATTTTTATTGCCTTTGTTTTTAAGGGCCCCCCCTTTTTCCAGTTAGGAAGTTGCTGTGGCTTGACTGAAGTGTATCTGGAGGAAACTTTGCTCTTTTGTAATTCATAAACTGTTGAAATTGTTTGTTTGTATCTCTTGAACGGTTGATAGATTCCAAGTGGCTTTTTCAAGCGGTAACAGAAGAGCTCAGCCTAGAAAAACCCCACGGAGGTTGCACTCTCTGATGTGGCTATCGACTCCTGTTGTATTTCCAGTCATGCTCACGTTTTATGTTTTTATTAGACGTGCTAAACCCTGCTATGGTTGCAAAGTCAAGGCATACTGTAATAAAAATATGAGGCGTAACACTGGTTTTGCAACTTGGGTTTGGCCCCATTTCGTGTATGCAGTAAGAAGCTGTCTAATTAAATAACTGTTCTCCCTTCCCAGATGCCCTGCAAGAATCTGTTTCATTTACTGCAAAAAATGGTCCGTGCATACTTAATAAGTGGTTACTCAGTGTTTTGGTTTTTTCTTCATGACTCAGAAATGTGGCCATAAGCCTAATTTATTGCTGTAAGTACAGAATTACCCATTTCCATGTGGCCTTCCATGTGGTACATATGAGAATGCCTTATGAAGAATTCTTTATTTCTTTTCACATCAATAATACCCTTCATCTGCTTCTGGACATGCCATGTCGAAGCACGAAAGTAAAAGAGAAAAGCGTTCAGTAATGTGAGCTGCCTTGGTTGTGATGTGACACTTTGTGTCTTGCCTTGCATCTCTTAGCACTTTTATATATTTGGCCAGTAACGTGAGCTGCCTTGGTTGTGATGTGGCACTTTGTGTCTTGCTTTGCATCTCTTAGCACTTTTATATATTTGGTCCCTGGCATATCGAGTCACCCTGAAAATGAGGACTCTCTAGTTGGTAACCAACAGGAATATGTTTGATTTGTGTAACTAGCTATCATCAAATAGACACTCTGTGGTAGAAGTAAGAGGAAAGATATCTGCTTATCTAGGGCAGTATTTTTTCACTACCTGTGCTTACCTTTCCTGTTTACTAATTTCCTACGTATGCCTTCCAACTTCTGTAACAAATGAGGTGGAAAACCCTACGTGCAACAGTTACGTAAGCTGAGGCTGTGCCTTGGCACCGTACTGGACAGACAAGGGGTAAAACATGAAATGGAATTGCCGTGACAACCCTTTGGAAGGGTCCATCAGCAGGATTAGAAATTTTGCATCCATCCTGCAGACCAAAGCTGAGCCAATCTGGTACATCGTCATTTTGAGTACAGGCAGAGCCCAGATAGAAATCAGAAATCGTTGATTCTTCTGTGCTCTAGAAAGGAGTGTATCCTATTTTAACCAATTATTGCAGTTGTTCCCCTCCTAGACTTGTCAAACTATTGTGCTTTCCTTTCTGTTGTTGCTCGCCCGAGTTAGTTGTCTGCTGCCCCATTTGCTAAACGGATCTTTAATTCATCTGGTGCCTGTTCGACTCTTGTTTCGTTGCCTAGCCAGTCCTTTCCTAGGCTGCTGTTTCTCATGTCCTTGCCCAGCGAGCTCTGTGTTCCTTCTCTGACTCTTCCGTGTGCGTTCTCCACCTGCCACTTGTTCTCCGTGACTTTACAGTTCCTTCCTACATCTGTTGTCATGATCTAC
The DNA here is from genome assembly GCF_000690535.1 of Cariama cristata. Classification (NCBI taxonomy): domain Eukaryota; kingdom Metazoa; phylum Chordata; class Aves; order Cariamiformes; family Cariamidae; genus Cariama; species Cariama cristata. The sequence continues at coordinate 78,374 of NW_009636147.1, forward strand.
TCTCAACCCATTCTTCTCAACATGTTTCTCCTCTGTGTTCTTACCTTTTATTTTAGCTGATTTCGTTCTCCTCGTACTACAGATTCTTTTCTGATTTGTCTTGCATCCGTCTCTCTCACCTTCAGTTGTGGTACGGCTTCATCAAGATAAAACTTTCCAAATTGCAGCCTTCCCTTGGCCAGATGCTCCCAGTCTTTTCCCTTCTCCAGCCTCCAGTCTTCTTGGCCTTCCATGATGTCTCCGGCTTTCACATTTAGTCCTGTCTGGTCTGTTCTGTCTCTCCTCCCCCACTCACACTTCTGCTCTTTCCCGCAACAAGTTCAATTTAATCATGGTTTGTTCTTACACTATTTTTTTTCATTTTCCTTCCAAAGTCATTGTCCAATTCCTTCCTTTCTGTACTTGAATCTGTGGGGTTTCTTTTCCGGAAGACAGTAACCAGCAGAGGAGAGATGGACTCCTTGCCTTGCAGCAACCAAAATGAAAAAAAAAAAAGTCTTAATTCTTACAAATGGATGTGATCATCAGTCTGCCTTCTGAGGATGCCTTGGTTCTTCCTAGTTTTAGTGGGTGCTGGGTCTAGCCTATATAGTGGGACGAATTTTTCTGAAATCTTAGCCATTAATATTGATCAAGTCTGGTTGGTCATCCACAAGTTCTGTTTTTTTTCTGAAGATAGTTTATGAGTAAAAATAGGAAAAAATATTTAAACTTAAGGAACAAATGGTGTGTAGTTATTATTAAAGTAATTTCCTACCAAATTTCAGTTTTACTCAGAAGTTTCTGGATTACTAAAAAAAGCCACAGATTGCAATAGGCAAGCTTTGTATTTATCTTTGTCCTTTCTTCTAAAAAGCTGCATTGTTTGGCCTGAAATCCTTTTGAGAAAAAAAAAAAACCACAGTAAATTGAAGCAAACAATTATCACAGAGCATTTCTGCCAAAATAATTAAAATTTGGAAATGGTCTAAGCAACTGAAAATGGAATTTTATGGTAGCAAGAACTTCGTAATAAAAACTTAAATTGATCTTCTATTTGAAATCCTCATATGTGTTCCGTATATTTGGACATTACTGCAGGAATAACTAGTACAGAACTTGTCTCCTTGCCATATACCTAGATCTGCAAGTAAATAGCATTTACGATGTACATTTACCCAATGTGCATTCCACAGATGTCAGTGTAGCCCTTCTGCAGAGGACCAAACAGCTGTAGTCCCTAGGGCATGCTAACTTTCAAAACTGAGGACAGGCAACATTTTAATGTGCAACCTTAAGGGAAAGGAGAGTCCATCCTGCAGGAAGACTACAGTGAGAATGCTTTCCATAAACATTTGACCCCTTTAAATACAAACTGGGCAGACTCATTCTTTTTTCAAAGGCAGTATGCTAGTGTGTAAGAAATGTGAGGAAAATAGAGACGTTTTCCTGCTCTGATAGAAAAGATTGTGATTGGACTTGCGCATCTGCACAAAGGAGAAGCTCGGAGAACATTGACCTTACTGGTGTGGTGTATCTGATGGTGAAAAAAGGAGGTAGCACCCTTAGTCTTGCAGCAACCGCGTTTTGCCTTTCCCCAGACACGTAATTAGTGAATGGCAAGAGACTTGTTTCAGTATCCCAGCGTATCACCAGCTCTCACTGTACCGATAAATAGCCATTCTCATTTTTAATATTCTGAGGAAAGGAGAAAACAGGGTAAATGGTAGTTGCAGTTGCTTCACTAACCAGTTTCTGACCATCTTAGCTCTCCTATTCCCTACTTTGGGTTAGAAGTTAAGCCATCTAAGCTTTTCTACATATCCCAATCACACTAATGAATGCTCAGGTTATAGGGTATAGCTTTGAGGAATGAAATGAGCATCAATTTTATATTTAATTCTTGTTTATTTATTTTTCTGCTAAATAGTGAAAGAATGTAGGACAATGAAAAGATGCAAGATGTACAGTAAATGGTATTTTAAATGCATTTATTTTTTCCAAATTGCTATTCATGAATTCTGTGGAAAGCTAGGTGGTTACATGACACAAGCCATTCTGACTAGCCTTCAATTAAAGAAAATCAAAATATATACATATTCTTCAAATGTCCTTTCTATGCTCTGATTGCCAATGTGATTTTATATATATTGCATAATGTGGAAAGTAAAAGAGAAGTTGTCTTTTTTAAAACTAATGGGATACCTTTGTTAAGATAGAATCTGTTTTCAGGAAGAATGTGGTTTAAAATGGTACCAGTCTTTTGAATAATGACATTATTGAGCTCTTGATAAAGAAGGAGTAATAGATTGTGCATGAATGACCTCTGGAATTACACTAGTTACACACTTACTTTAAAATTAGTCGTGTAAATGAAGTGTGTGTCTGGTTTGGTCACCTTTTTATATATTCATATACTGATTTGCATTATGGTTTCATTAACAGTCATCCCAAAGTCTTAACCCTACCTTTATACTACTCTATGCCAAAATTAATTTTCGATTACATGGTCTCAATCTCGTCCATAATGTGTTTATGATTCATAAAGGCATAAATTAATTTTAATAATTAGCAAGTGATTTAATTTTGCCCTCTCTCTTTCACTACAAACTAATCTATGCGATAAGTAATATTAGAATCACACTGTCTGCTTCTGCTATTGTTTTTATCCCATTATGGTCTCACAGAAAATTAATATCCTAACCAGAAGACTTTTCAAATAAGGCCATTTTAGTTCCATTTAACAGACTGTTGCTTAAAGTACTGGATCTTTTCTTTGAAATTAGCCTGCAGTTACAGGTTTTGGTTTGGTTGTGGGTTCTTTTTGGGGAGGGTGGGGGATTCTTGATGGGATACTATTGGAGCCGATAGGGACTTATGTATTTGACTTCTTTAGAAGACATTTATGCTACATTGTGAATACAGAGACTTTATTTTGAAATGCATTGTGTGTCTCATTATAAGTCACCGGTCAGTTCGGCTCAGTTGGAAGCTGAATATAAATGAAATGTAGTTAAAACAGCAGTCCACTTGTGTTCATAGTTAGATGCTCAGTCTCACTTTATTTCTTTCTCCTAAACCATTTATTTTGTTCCTCTGCTCCGTGCTTTCTCAGTTTCTTCAGTGGTCTTATGAAGCTCACAGAATTTGTTATAGACCAGCAACAGAAACTATCCTGGAGAGACCTCATGCACTTTCTCATCACAAACATTAAAGTTTGCATGTAAGCAAATAGCTGGTGGGAATTACATCTAGACATGCGTGGTAATGAACCTCCTTCTCTGTAGAACAGTGACTTTTGCAGACTTTGGCGACGGTCTGTGCATTTGAGGCACGTTGGGGAACAGATAGTAAAGAAGAACAAGGTCAAGGTATAACTGCCTATTTCATTCATTTCCAGAAGGAGAAATATTGCTTCACTGTACACGGCTGGACTGGTTAAAGCTGTTACATTTGGCTTCCTGCTAGTTGTTTCACTGTACACGGCTGGACTCGTTAAAGCTGTTACATTTGGCTTCCTGCTAAATCAGAAGGAAATGGTCAATTCTGCCTGTGCCCTACTGAAAATGTTATGATAAGGAGGTGGTTTGGATTGGTTTTCTTTGGACAAAGATATCCCTGTACTTCACAAACTTCCTTTATTTCCATTTTCTTGCAAATAGTTGGGCTCCTTAAATCTTGGAGGGTAAGTATCTAATGTTTATACTTCCTGGAGCTGGGAAATGGACAACAAATTCAAATGAGGAAATACTTCCCAAAGTGTCCTGAAGCATCGTGTCCCGAGACTAGAATGCTGCTGTCTGACATTATATATAAAGGCTGCTCTGTGTAACGATCCTGTTGTTAACCAAACTTCATAATACAGTTCTTGAAAGCCACGGAGCTGCACTGGTGCCTGAAATTTTTTTGTGACTTTGTAGATAGTAGGAAGCGGCGGGGTAGATGCTGATGCTGTCAGGCCTGCAACAGGGACCGACACGGCAATACCAGTATGATCAACCTGTTCATCCGTGTGTCTTCTCTTCGCCTCCTTGCTTCCCCTCCTGGCCACAGAAGCAGGTTTGACTTCTGATACCTCACAACATGGTTAGCTGTGTTGTCCTGACTGAGACTGCACAGGGCTCTCCAGCAGGTACCCCTAAACAGCACTGATCGCATGGTTTGCATTTCTATTTCTAATTACTCCTTTTCATGACTCTCTTTTTGCCACCTTGGTACCTCCCTTTCTCTGCTCTGCTCTCCTCCCAGGTTAACAACTGTTTCGTAGCTACTTTCTCCCCATTGCTCCCAGTTTTGCTGCATCTATACCCAAATTTGGTATTTCTGATACTGTTACCTAGACGATTTTGCCTTACGCTGTATTACTGAGAGAGTTACCAAGCTTGTGCTGGCCTTGCAAGACACCATTCCCCAAGGATGCCCAGTGCTTCCCATCGGTGATCGGGTGAAGCCTGACCATTTCCCATATTAGTCCACGTAAGCATTGGTGAAATCCTGCCATCCCTCATGGCACTGTCTGTAACTTTTGACAGCTTCCCTCTTCACTTCTAATGCGTCTGGCAATTTCTCAGGTCATGTCTAGAATTTTTCCATGTCCTATTCTTTTAGCCTAACGGCAGCCTGGGGCCCAGCTGGCCTTTTCATTTGCTTACAACCCTAACAGTACAGAGGTGCAGCCAAGTCTGAGGGCTCTTCTGAAAGCTAAAGGGTATTCTGCCTGCCCTGAATAGCCACTACAATGTGAACTGCAAAAGGAGGTATGCCAGTAAATCTAAGGCTTCTCTTAAACACTAGTATTCCGTTCTGTATGTTTTATATTGTTCATTTAAAATTTAATGCAAGAATTGTGTTGCACCTAGCAGAGACAGAATTAAAGTTATTTAGCAACTGCCTACTAATATTGAACAGCAGATTGCGAACAATGGTAAATTGTGTTGATCATTCTATTTATTCTTGATTCTGCATATTGAACACTTATTTCAACTGAAACTGAATGGATGCAAGAAATGAAGACTAATACCGTAGTTTTTATACAGCAATGCAGAATGTGTTGCATCCAGGGGAAGCAAGAGAAGAACTTACAAGAGCTCAAAGAGAATTTATGCAGGCCTGTAGTCTTGTGAAAATTGTAGTGGGATTTTGTAATGATGGCAAGGGATTTAGACCTGCTCTGTTTTCTTTAAAACAGTTCTTCGAGCAGTACTGTTTGCCTTTATATTTTGCCAAAGTACTGTTTCAGTAGTTGCTCTGGGGGAAGAATGGCACCTCCTGAATCATACCTCTTTAGTAATGAATGAGGAAGGTTGACCTGAAGTAGGCAAACAGTCGTGCGCTCAGGAGACACGGTAAGTCCCTGCCTACCAACTACCGAGAGCCAAGGAAAGGTAATTCTAGCACAGAGGGAAAAACTTTGAGGGACATATAGGATGGTGTAAAAGGTGAAGCATTCTGCAATTGTGTAAGAATAATAATAATCTCTACATGTCCTTTTGTTTAAACTTCAATTTCTTGCGTTAATATTGTGTGTATAGTAGTAAATGCAAGAGTGCATCAGAAATCTAAGTAGAAAATAGAATATTTTCATATGTCTTGTTACCTAGGAAAGTGTAATTTAGAAAGTCCCTTTTCTGTTCATTTTATTGTGTCATCTTAACTGACAGACTGCTTTGTTACACTATATTTTCTTTTACAAAGTAATCACGATGGGTTTTTTCTGGTTGTGCTCTGAGACAATCTTCTTTTCTTTCTGCAAATCTGTGTTAAGAATAGTTCCCAGTGCACAAGAATGACTCATTATTATTGTTAGTGCTTTGGGCTCATACCTTAGAAATTATGTCATTCATTTCAAATTACACACAGTCATGATGGATTATTTTGGTTGAGAGATGTGTCTGTGATCAGTGATCAGATTTTAATCTGTATAAAACCCGTATCTCAATAGAGGACACTTTCTTAAATCACTGTGCTACTGTTCTTCTGATGTATACATAGATAGCAATGGGTGGAGGATGGCTTCTAGTTAGTGGTGTTTCATAGTGATGTTTTGGTGTGAGAAACCGTATGAGAGGGGATACAATATATGTAACAGATAGGCCAGCAGTGAGTTGAAAGTTTATACATGGAAAGTTAGGCAATGTAGATTTAAATTTACCTTTCTAATCTTAGAAATAGAGCCTGCCAGCTCTATACAAATGAAAACCTTGAAAGAAGGCTGAATTCTAAATCTAAGGCTGAAGTGGAATCTCTGGTCTCTCAGAGATAGTTAAAACCTGTTTTCTTGCTGGTTGCATCAAACTAAAACTTTATTTTTCCTTGCTTGGTATTACTCTTTTAGCAGGAATTGGAGATAAGAAAGTCTATGGAAGGAAAAAAAAAATGGAGTAAAGGCAGAGGATTTAGTGAATCCAAAGAGTGTTTGTCTGGACTTAGAGAAAAAATGGACAGATCCTTGGATGACTGAAGTTTTTTAAAACATAGATAGAACAGTAATGGAAAGGAGGGCAGAGGGGGATGTTTAGGAAACTGATTCAAGGAGGTGTTCACTTGCTCAGATGTTGCAAGAAGTTAACTAAGATGGATTGATGTAGATATATTGACTTCAAGTTGATAATGATTTGATCTAAGGTAGCCAGAGGGTGTAATGCATGAGAGCTGTCTGGGGAGTGGGGAGCTAGATAATACTCTGGGAGCTTCCTTTCAGTCCTCTGTCACCTCTTTCAGTTCTTCCTACACTGTAGGTCTTGGGAGGTGACAGTGCTGTGATTTGAACTGAAACGGTAGACAGATCCTGAGATAAAGCACATAGTCTGTATTTCTAAATAGAAGTGTCTTTAGTAGAATGTTTCTGATAAAGTACAATTAATTCATGCAAAAGCTTAGATTTGAATGTGTCTGTTTTCCAGTTCCCTACAGTAGATAAAAACATGGCCAATACTCGCTAAGCCTTTGTATAGTCATAACAAATAACATTGTAGAAGAACGGTAGATAAAAAAACTACCTCTTTGTTTCGGATCCCTATGCTTTCATAATGACAGTAACCAAAAGACAACTTTCATATCTTACCATCCTTGCAAAAGCTAGAGGAACAATTAAAATTCTGTTTTTCTTGATTTCCTCCTGCTTTTCTTTGTTAATCTAGAACTCTCTTCAATATTTACAAAAAAAAAAAGACAAGCTTTGCCTTCAACATGGGGGTTTATGGAAGCAAGAATATAGATGCATGACATTTGATCTCTTGTGTTTTGGTAGATCGTAATCTTGGTCTGGAATTTATGTAGTGCTTCACATAGAAATAATAATTACCCACATATTTATTCATTCATAAAATGGGGAAGGAGAATACAACAGTATGCATTTTTCAAAGATAAAAAATGGGCTTGTTTTATTCCAGATTCATGCAATGGCTTTTATACCCTTGAGTGTGTCATTAGCAGTTCATATAAAAACTCCATACCCGTTGAGGCCCAAACATGCAGTTTTGCACAGAAAAATTATTTTTATTTCTTCCCTGTCCCTTTCATAAAGTGTACAGTAGGCTGAAAATGAATCCTCTCCACATCTGTATATTAATTGCCAAGTGTTCTCTCTAAATATAGTACTGTATTAAAATTAACTAAATATTAGTATTATCAAAAGAGAGAAGAAAAGATAAAAACATTGCTAGCTATTTCCCGTTCTGAGATTTTCTCCTCACAGAGTATTTTTTGTTTGTGAAAGAAACTCATAAACATTCAAGCATTACAATCTGGGCCACATGGATATCAAAATAATTCTCATTTTCTTTTATTTTTTCTGAAATCTTAAAGATCTTCCACGGACATATTCCAAAAAGGGAGATTCATATGTTGTACAGGAGCAGTCATATTTGAAACAACCTTTAATGCTGCACCTGCAGATCAAAATTATTTTATCCCTTTGTGAAACAGCAGAAGTGTAACTATAACATCTGAAAGAGCTGGAGTGGGAATTTGAGCATTGAGAACAAACTGGGCGTATTTTGACTGTGCTTTGAAAATTTTGCAATCTTTGATTATCTTGACTGATTAATTATCTACTGAAAATCAATGTAGAAAATGTCTGTCAGATTAAGTCTTTCTATGAGTCTTCAAAATGCTTTAATATTCTTCAAGGAAGGCTTTTTAATTAGTATGTAAATATATGGATAGTATGCAAGGTACACTGTATACCCATATAATTCACCCTTTTTGAACAAAACACAGAATTTAAAAAATTATATTTCAATGTAACAGATTTTTTTTTAAGAAATGCGACTTTTTGCTTTTTTGAGTTACCTAGCCACCTTTTTTATTTAGTTGTATGTCTTTGTTACATTTACCTCCAGATCATCCAGAATGATGGGGAATAGAGAAACCCTAGAGATGTTAAAAAACTTATAAATTAGGCTAAAAATTTTTTGTGTATTAGACTAGAAAAACACCCCAGGGATGGGGAACAGAGAAAACCTAGGGATGTTAAAAACTTTTGTAAATTAGACTAGAAAAACACCCCAATGAGGGTGGAGTGGGGAAAACAAAGTCAAGGCTTTTGGGGCTGCTTGGTATGCCTTGGTACTGCTCCAAGATGTGTCTGAAAATTCCCTCAGATAACCAGATTGCCCATTCCTTCTATTACCCTGCCCCTCTACCTTACTATGGAATAAGAAAGAGAGTTTTAAGGAACTTAGGCAAATACAGATAGTGTTCTGAAAACTCCCATCATTTGCTCTGTTGAAGTCATAGGTATTTCAGTGTATCTGCTAATGTTTGGCAGGTTGCCCACATAGAAAGTTAGCATGCAGTTCAGTCTTACACCTTTTAAATTAAACTATTAGTATACAACCGTTTTAAAGATCTCACTGTGATGTAGCATGTATTAGAGAAACAGAAATTACATAATTAATCTCTTAGGTGATTAATAATAAACAAACTAGGTATCGTTGCAAACACAATAACTAAGGTTCTGGAAATGAAAAGGCACCTTAAAATTCTTATTTTCCACTGCTGTCTCTTGAAAATTTCCCTGGACAGGATTTGACATACCTGTGTGAAAACAGCAGTCCTCTCTGTTCTCCAGGCTTTGCCTTCCCTTGCGGCAGTTGGACATTGCTGGACGGGTCCATGAATTTGGGGCATTTCTGTTAAAGAAGTATTAATACAGAAGAGAATCACAGAACGGTTTGGGTTGGAAGGGACCTTAAAGCCCACCCAGTTCCAACCCCCCTGCCATGGGCAGGGACACCTCCCACCAGACCAGGTTGCCCAAAGCCCCATCCAACCTGGCCTTGGACACTTCCAGGGATGGGGCAGCCACAGCTTCTCTGGGCAACCTCTGCCACTGCCTCACCACCCTCACCATGAAGAATTCCTTCCTGGTATCTCATCTAAATCTTCCCTCTTCTAGTTTAAAGCCATTGCCCCTTGTCCTGTCACTCCATGCCCTTGTCAAAAGTCCCTCCCCAGCTTTCCTGTAGCCCCTTTAGGTACGGGAAGGCTGCTCTAAGGTCTGCCCGGAGCCTTCTCTTCTCCAGGCTGAACAACCCCAACTCTCTCAGCCTGTCCTCACAGCAGAGGTGCTCCAGCCCTCGGATCATCTCCGTGGCCTCCTCTGGGCTCACTCCAACAGGTCCATGTCCTTCTGGTGTTGGGGGCCCCAGAGCTGAATGTATACAAGCCCAGATGAAAAATACAGTTGTTGAGGCTTTCTGTTTCAGGAATGGCCTCTGTCAGTCTCCTAAAATTCAAATTGCAGCCTGAAGGCTGCAGCTAAGTAGTGTGCAAGTTCAACGTAGCAAAAAGTGATATGGAAAAATGAACTTTTTCTTCAAGTTGCTAAGATTCAATGCTTCTAGTGGTTTCTTTTGGCTTCTTTATACACCTGCAAACAGGGGTATTTTTAAAATTGCCATTTCCTGTGGGATCTGCTCTCCCTTAAGGGAGTGTCGTACAAATGAGGACCTAGAAGCTGTTTCTAAAAGATTTACTTTTTACATGTATTTCATTTACATTCCTCTGTTGATTCCAAATCATCTGGAATGACTGCAAACTGAAGGATTACTATGAAGTAATAATCCATTAACATTTTTATTAGTTAAGAGCAGAACTTTGACCTCGGAAGCAAGCAGAAGCCTGTGGAAATCACAGAACAGGTGTGTGTGTCTTTTGCAGTTAATCCAATACCTGTGATTCAAATTTGATTACCAGTCCATTGAAAGGGGATTTTTTTAATACTATTCTAAGTATGATCGTAATGGTGAGGTGTTTCTTTGAGATATCCATTAGGATTGCCAGAAGAGGAGTGAGCCAGAGATCTGCTGAGATCTCTGCTGTTGCTAGCAGTGATAGAAGGGAAAACCATCCTCTTCCAGCGCTGCGGAACGGCTTAGTGCTTGCACCTGGCTCTAATGCAGATTCCGTGCCGGAGGGAGTGAGATGGCTTCTGCCTGCTCCCTCAAGATCACCTGGAGTTTCTGGGAACGGGATTTTCCAAGGAGCAGAGTGATGAGGTGAGCAAGAGATAGGCAGTGCCTTTGCAGATTCCCAGTTCTTGGCATTATTTCTGCAGAGCAGAACTTTCCTGCATCCCTGATGTACATGTCCTGTATAGAAGTACAGACGTGGTGGGAAATACTTTGTCTCCTAGAAATGCAGAACACTGCGCTCTTTTGATCCTGGTTCTTCTTTTACCAACTTGTGGCTGGAAAAGCATGCTCTGTAGCATTTCTGTAACTTTGTATTTGTATTTTTTTTGTATTTTTTTTTCTTTCATATAATGTAGATGAATTGTCCGGAGGGTATTTTTCACCCCTAAGGCCAAGAAGCTCTATATTCTTGTATCATGGCAAATTTACATGTAAATGCAGGCAGAATTAAATTCAAGTCTCCAAGTAAAGCATGAATTTGGGGCTTGTTGACTCTTTTAATTCCCTTGCCTGCAAATAACATTTTTCTTCTGTTTACAGCGTTCACAAAACACTTGAATGTTTAAAACCCTTTAAGAAAACAGTACTAATCGTTTGTTGTACAAGCAGCTAGTACACATTTGCTAAGGCAGAGGCGGGGAGAATGGTGTTTCTTTTCTCCATATGAGTCCATAAATTGTGTTGTCATCAGCAGGGATTACAGATAAATACATCTAAAAGCATAGATTCTTCCATAACAAAAGGAGGGAGTTTCAGAGCTGAGAGTGGAAAGATTGGTCTTTCATTTTATAAGCAATTGGGTTTTTTAAATAGTAGGGTCACTACTATGCATGATGATGGGCACCAGCCTGCATCTCCAATAAATACAGGCCATACAAGTCTTGCAATCCATCACTTCTCTGCTCCACTGACTAAAAAGTCGTTGAACGGAGTTTCTGAATTTAACCATGTCCCAAGGGTGTATCAGATTTCATGCCTCACTTTTAATCCTGGGCTAGTACATAGTACTTGTGCTTTCCATAGAGGTTCCAACTTGGCAAAAATTACTGATGATTAATCTGCTTTTGAAGATCATAATGGAATACAGAAGACCATTTCCAAAGTTCCCTAAAAATGAGTCTGTGTCCATCTGTGGCATATAGCATATATGTGTTCACTAAGTTTTGACTTTTTGACTGTTAATATTTTATGCTTGTAGAAAAATCCTCTGAAATGTGATTTACAAACCTCAGCATCAGAGGAAAGTTCTAGAAATTGGATTACATTGGTTGAACTGTGCTTCAGCTAGCACACTAAATGATACCACTCAGATCCTTATGGATTAGTATCCTGTCAACTTCTATAGTAGTTGCTTTACAGATGGAGTCTAATAAAATGTTGAGTGCTGGGATGTACAAGATTGGGACAAATATCCAGATTCTACCAAATCTGGAGTGTTTTTAATAACATTGGACCCTAATCTTAGGTGATTTGCAGGTATATTGTATATCACAGTGCATAAAGATGTGTATGTATGGCCAAAGAGAAGTGGTTTAGAAGGAATAATCTGCACTGGAAAGAAATTATCACCAAGTTTAACTGTAGTTTAGAGATTTAAAAAATCTTTGCTTATCAAAATCATAGTGGAATATGATAATAGCAATCTCTCTTGTGTCACTTCTCATGTTTCTGTATTTTGCTCCTTTTGAATATGATGACATAGTGGACTCTGATATGACAGTGTGTCATCATCAAACTCCCTTTGACATAACATGTCATGTATGATGTTATATACCTAATGGTCATAAAATATGGTAAATGAATGTTACATAGATGAAGAGATGAATGGTATAGATAAGAATATGTGAACATCATGTGACTCAGATATATTATCTTCTTTACAATTATCTTTTTTAGAGTCATTGACCTTTGTGACTACATTGAAAAAAATCTCTAGCTGTGCATATTTTTAGTGTGTTTATATAAACACAAAATCTTTCTAATCAATTGAAATTTGAATTGGTAGAGCTCCAGTTAGTTTTATTAAAATTGATTCATATCAGCATCAAACTAAGGAATCGAGAAGTAAACTATGATGTGAAATAAAGGTAGTATTGAATAATCATCAGATGCATATAAATACGCGTCAGATCAAGTGATGCTATAGTCTGAGTTTTACAAAATACCAACATTTAAACTCCTCTGGTCTTTCAGAATTGTCATTTATTATGCGTCAATAATTTGCTGTCTAATTGTTTCACTTAGTGTGTCTTAAAATTCTTGGTTTACTTTTGGGGGAGTAGTTTTGTGCAAACATGCTTTTACAACCCAGGACAATTTCAAGTTATTTGAGGAAATACTTGCTAGAAATAAGGCTGCACGTGTGTTATCACTTAAACGTCTAAACATACTGATTTATGACTCAAAAGTATTACAGAATATTCATAATAAAGCAAAATAAAGCAATCCAAGCAAAATGCAGGAGAAGAGAATTGTGTAAAGAAGAATGATTCATTCTTTAGACGGTATTATTGGCACCAAATCGGAGTTGGCAATGCGATTCCCAGTTCACTTGGTATTACATTTGCTCGGTGCCTCACACCAGTGGAACTTCTTTCACTCTGCCTGGCACCATCTGTCCGCTTGGATGTGGGATATAATTCTCTTTCAGCTTCAGTTTGACAGGCTTAAGAGGTATCAGCTTCAATTAACCGTCACTATGCCTCTTCTAGTGGCATTTCCAGAAAATCAAATTTCAGTTAAAAGCTGGTCACTTGAGGCTTGTTTTTTTAAGCTAACCATTCATTTAGACTGAAAAAAACTAAGGTGTTTAAAAAGTAGGGTTTTTTCAGCTTCCCTTGCGATTTTCTTGATTCAGTTTTGATGTCAAGATTTAGTTGGGTCGTGATTCTGGCTTGGCTTACCCAGTTGTGTGAGCAATGTGAAAGTGCTGGTTTTGCCTCCTAACAGCACAGTTTAAAACAGACTTAGGGGAAGCTTAATTTTAATCATTCTGTTAAACATAGACCATGGAAGCATCAGATTAAGAAGAGATGTTTTGTGTATGCCACTTCACTCTGTCCAAATGATATAATATTTAGATTCTTGATTTCTTTGGATACCTGCATGTGACTGAAATAATAGCGAATTCATGTTTAACTGCTCCCCCTTGCCAGTCACATTAATCCCAATTCTAACTCATAAAATATTATTGGGACCTTTTGCGACTAAACAGTTGGAAAAGGGAGAAAAATGTTGCTTAATTCAATAGGGGAAACATCCTCACCTGACAAAAAAAATTTATGATTCAATTAACTTAATTATACCGAAACTAAATTGTGCCCATTTCCTGAAGAAACAAACACTAGCCTTGATTCAAACACTTTTCCTCACTTCTTGGGTCTCTATATTTACCAATATATTTCAGTCAAGTATTTTTTCCAAAATTTGATTTTTTTTTTTAAATTCTAGTTTTTTTGATTTTTTTATTTCTTAGCTTTACTGATGCTTATGGGAGGATTTTTTTTTTCATTTATTTTATAACATCTAGCTAGGTTCTTGCTCCTAGGGCTCCTATATTTGTCTGCATGCATATCTGAGTTTATAGTTTTCCTTAGTTTCACCGTTTACTGCTGGAAATGTGATCAAAGTACCTTTATTGTATTTGTTTCCTCTCTTGCCCCGTAACTTCCCTTCAAAGAACTGGTCTTTTTTCAAGTTTATTTTGCAGTTAATTTAGTTCAAGACAGCCAGTACATGATGATGTCTGTATAAATGAAAGGTTCTGTTCACAGTTAAGCTATCAGGACACCATTGGAGAGATTCTCTTAGTATTCATATAGATATTTTTTCAACTCATACTGCTCTTTGAGTTGCAGAATAAACAGGATTTTGGGACATAACATAACCAGGCTGCATGACATTAAAGATGCTTGGGATACCCAGCATCCTTGCTCAGAATTGAGGTTTCACTGTTACTATGCTTTATTTAATACTTAGCAAACTCAACTGAGCTAATGCTTTTAAGAGGGAGAAGGAATCTTCTTTCTTTTTCTTTTTTTAACCCTTGTATGTAAATCGTGTTAGGTCTGGAAAATGTCTGATAGTCAGAACTGGGGGCCCACATGTATTCTTTGTCAACAAAAAATGAAAAGCAAAACCTTCCGTTGGAGGATACCAGTATTGGTCCGAAGGTGGAGTAACAACCGCTGTCAAGTGGAAAAGGTGTCTGAATGCCAGGGAGGGAGCAGGACTCGGTTTGTAATTCTCCTTTCACCTAAGTGAGGACTAAATTTATCTGGCTCTGCTGCTCTGCGGGAGCTTTGTTGTTGATTCGTTTTGTTTCCACAACAGAAATGTAATGTTAAAAATCCACGCGCAGTTAACTGGTTTCGTTGTGGCAAACAGGCACTTGGGTTCTGCGTATAGTGGGTTATTGTTTGGGGGGGTGGGGGGAGGCGTTGCATTTGTTTTACATGTTCTGAGCTAAATAAAATCCCTCTTATTATTAGGTACAAAGTAAATAAGCCCACAAGGAAGAAAGAAAATTAAAAAAAAGAGAGAACTTTTCTGCTGCCATTCTTAAAATCCCTACAGGATCACATCCTGAAAGTGATATACTCATGGCAGGGGGTATTTTGCCGTGCATTTTATAGTACTTGTGAGTAGGACATGCTTCCCAGCAAATTTGTTTGGTCCACAGCTGGGCAGAGTTTTGACAATAATATGAATATTTCGTATCTTGTTCTAAAGGAAAAAAAAATTTCTACATCTTTCAGATTTGTTACTAGCAGTACCTGCAGTTGTACCAATACATGCAAAAATAGATACAGGCAGAAATACGAACTGACACTTCTAAGCAGTGCTGTTTCTGCTTCGCATACGTAAGTGCAATACCCTAATGCTTCTGTCATCTCCAAAACACAACTCATGTTGAAGTTTACTACAAGTGACTCCGTTCTCAGTGTTTCCCAGATCTTAGAACTATTCATTCTACTTATGTATTTATATTTTTTGAATGTACTTTACATAGCATCTTCTTTGATTTCTTTATACAAATGACTGCCAACACTGGGTAATTCTTACCAGGCTTCCTAGAGATTTACCAGGAAAAATAAAATAATCCCATGGGCAAACAAGCTCGCAGAAATGGTACTTGGTTTATTTGCTGGTCTACTTAATCTATAGAGTACTTCCCAAACAGAAAACAAATACTATGGTTACCAAATAACATAATGAAGTTATTTTCCATAATATCCAAGGCAATATCCAAGTGCTAATAACCCCTTGAAAGGTATGAATAGGACAAAAGACAGCAGTTACAAGTTGGTTGCAACAAGTAAGATTCTGATTTAAAAACAATTCCCAGCGAGACTGATTAATCCCTAGAGCACTCTGTCCAGAGAAGTTGTGGAAACCCCATCCTTGGAGATTTTTAAAACTTGATCGGGCAAGACCCTGAGCAACTTGATTCAAATTTGAAATTGTGTTTGCATGGAGGAGAGCATTACAGTAAATGGCCTCCAGAGGTCAATTCCAACTGAAATTACTCTGTGCTTCTGTGATAGCTAACCAGGTTTTAGGTAGCAGTCTTATGACTTGTCAGTTTATCATTCAATAGAGTATCAAGAGGGAAGTGTGCTCTTTTGCATAAATCAGCGCTAAGTTATTTTTTGTTGGACTAATTTCCACTGGAAAGCAGATTTACATCTGGTTTGGGGTTTTTTTGGTCCTTGAAATGCACGCTAAAGACAGTTTGGTGGGTTTGGATGATCTCTCTCTCTTCCCCCTCCCTCTCCCCCTTTCTCCCCCATTCTAACCCTATGAAACATGAAAAACAAAGGGATTTTTATTGATGCAAATCAGACAGGTTTTTTCAAGACCTGGACTCTGGACTTGTGAGTTTTTGACAATTGACCACTGTAGTCTTTACTTGTAGCTTCTATAACTGCTGGTGGTTTGCCTTTTGACTATAGGGTTGTCTTACTG
Organism: Cariama cristata; assembly: GCF_000690535.1. Lineage (NCBI taxonomy): Eukaryota > Metazoa > Chordata > Aves > Cariamiformes > Cariamidae > Cariama > Cariama cristata. The sequence continues at coordinate 94,738 of NW_009636147.1, forward strand.
TCTTGGTAACCGTGACTTGACCTTGTGAACTGCTCGTAATTCTTTCTCAACACTGTATTATGGTAGAAAACAGAAGCTTAATCAGGGACTTATACTTCCATCACACAAAGTGATGGGACTAGGCTCTCATATTAATAAACTATTCATACCTTCGTGAAGGTATGACCTGACAAGATGAGGTTTCTAACTCCTACCAAAATGTTGAAATTACATAGGTGGATGGCACAGCTTCATTATTTTGAGGGCTGGGTGAGGTGAAGAAAGCTGATTAAATCTTGTGTCTAATATCCCTGAGAGTTTTCTTCGTGGAGACTCTACTTTTAGCATTTGTTTTAAAATCTAGCACTTGCCCATTTCCCTTTTTTTGGGCGTCACTGTAAAGCAACAGAAATTTTTGGGTAGAGATAGTTGAGTACAGCATAATGTCTTTATACAGTCCTTCGGGTTTCAGCTGAGTTACAGCAAGAAGCAACTTTCTGTCAAAGTAAGCAAAGTCTGTCAATAAGATGGAAAACTGCTGTCACCAAAAGTCTGTTTTAGCAAAAAAAAATGCAAACCATGATTGGAAAATACCCCTTTATCTCAGTTTCTTACAATTGCCTCAGCCAGTAGTCAGTCTTTGCTTGGACTGTGTCTGCCACTGTACTGTTCAAAGATCACCTCTTCAGGTGAGAAGCCACTAATCCCAAACTCACTTATGTTAAAATATTTTCAATGTTTTGATATTAAATAAGGGGACAAATGTTAATAATGTATGGGTATAAAGCATTGAAGAAACTGGCCTAAACCCCAGATTTGATTTCTACAAATTTTGAGTCTGTTTCCATGGGTTTAAAGAGCAGACAAGTGATATTGGATATGCTTCATATTTAAATTTCCACTTGCAAAGGCTTTATAAAAGATTTGTGAATGTGGGGAGCATGTTACATGTCTGGTAGGTAATATCAGACAGTAGGTGCTCTATGATGGTAATAAGCACCTCTTAACTTTTTAAAATCTGTAATTACCTATAACACTTGATGAGCATTTCTTATTACCTCTGTCAGCCCTTTATAAATTCTACATGAATTCTTATATTGTGGCCAAAATATTAATAAACTGGCATCAGTTTAATTACAAATATTTTCGTATATGACCAAATATAGGTCTTGCCAACTTACAAAGTAACCTGCATATTAATCTTTTAATCTTCAAAAAGTTGTATTAAAGAAACGAGCTTTGCCTTAAACTAAAATCAAGATGAAGGCCCTTCTTTCTTTTTGGCAGTGCAATTTTTTGTTTTATTATTCCAGCATCTATACCTGTCTCCTTTAGATATGAATCTTCCTTTGTTTGCCATCTGTTTTATTTTTTTCAGTGGAGTCAAACTCCTCTGTTACTGTTGCAGAACCGGCAACATATGAGCTGGGGCTGTTCACAGAGACGGAAAATCAGGACAGCATCATGGACCACATTCCAGTTCAGAGACTGGCATCCTGGGGTGATGAATTCCTGGTCACCTGTGGTAGCAAGCAGATGAGATGCATTTTGAATGTAAAACTTTTGTCCAAAGGCCATCCCCTTTTTTCTTTTGTATCGCTTTGACACCTCCCCTAGAGTTTCAGGTCTCAGAAAGTTAATATAGCAAGATTGAATGTATGAACTTTGAGCCGCAGTGTGTTATGCGTTTCCCAGTAAAGCAGAATTTAGTGTTTACTTTTGCTTCTTTGGAGCACATACTGTATATAGCCTGTTACTGTGTCAATAGAAAGATAAAATAAAATTAGTATAGCTCTGAAGCTTGAGGGCTGATGGCATGTTGCTATGTGTGCTGGTCATGGAGCGTACTAAAAGAAAGGAATTTAATTACAAACCTTCAGCATAAATCACCGTGAGCAATGATGTACAGATCACCTTGTCAGATGAGCTTGCTGCGTGCTGTCGGCTGGCAAACTGGAGAATTTATGAAGCATTATACTATGTCACTCTTAGCTGGATTTAACGTACAGTAACATTATGCTCACATAAAGCTCTTGGTGAATGAGATTTGAAAAATGTTAACTGCACCCATCTCAAAGGATCAGCGCAATGAATATGATAGTGTGTCCACGCTGAGTATTTCCACTTAGCTAATCTAAACCTATTAGAGTAACCAGGAGACTAAATTCAAATGATCAAAAGGAGCTTGAGGTAGAATTAGAGCATAAAACTCCCTGGACAAATTCAGTGTCATTTTATGATATATATCATAAAGAGAATTTGGTTTAATCCATAGATAACACTCTGGTATAGTAAGTATGGATTTTTGAATTCTAGTCTTTCTTTTTTTTTTTTTTAAACAAGTAAATCTTTCATTTTCAATGAAACCATAAGTTTTAGCAAAATGCATTTTCTCATAGTATCAGATTCCTGGAGGCACGCATTAGCATGTGTGCCGTCCCTTCTCAGAGAAGACCCCGCGGTCTCTCGAGCCGTGCCCGTATGCCCCTTTTTAGTTCAGGACAGCAACTGAGCACCTTGATACTAAAAAGAGAAAACCAGTTAGGAAGAGTAACAGGAACCCACTGTAGCTCTCAGTAGACAGATTAACCTTCAAAGTTTAGCTCTCTGTTAGCCCTACTCATTTAATCTAGATTCATCTTACTTAGCAGACCCACATATGATGATGAAAATTAATTAGACATCTAATGTATCCCTGCACCTATGCAAGTTTATTCCCTATATAATACTGCCTAAATATAACGTCCTCCCTGTTCTGCCGAGCACTCTAATACTTCCCGTAGTCAAGATGGATCTCCTGCCACTTGCTTTTCCTTTGCCATATATTATCCCTTATCAATCCTAGGGAGCAATGTGGTCTTGCTGAAGGGTATGAAAAATGAGAAGGACTCAGAACTTACTGAGCTGCCTCTGGCAGCAGATTGAAGGCCCCCCCCAATTCCAGGCTCTGCAGCCCTAAACGCTGAGGCGTCCGTAGCAAAAACCTCCGAAGCTAAGGCTGCAGTGAAGTAGTTTAGGAGACCATAAGGCTAGCAAGATCAGTCGAGCAAGACATTTGGTATGGTGTTAAAGCCTTCCCCTCCATTCATTCCCCTAGTGTTTTCTCAGAGGTCATTTTTCTAAGGTCACATTAGGAATTTGATCACATATTCTTAAAAATCCATGTGAATTATTGCCACATGTTTATTTTCCATGGGCTTTTGGCTTTGTTTGTTCAAAATTAACTCAAAAAAATCATTAGTGTTTTTTGGCAACTGGCTACTAATGTTTCACAATGTTGTGGCTGATCTGTTTAGGTGGTTTGATCATAATTACCGCCTGGTGTGCTTCCAGTGTCCATCTGCAAGATGCTGATTTTTTTCTTCTAAATCACAGCAGAGCCCAAGTCGCTTAAGGAAGCAGCAGATACTGCCTGCTGATAACCAAAGCCTTGGTGCTCAATACCAAGACAGACACTGTGCTGCTCTCAGCTGGACTAAACCTAGGTTTTAAAAAATATATAAATAGATAAATACACCTTTAATTCAAAAGATTTGGTTTGAGTCTTTCTATGTGTCTGTGTCAGCAGTGAAAGGTAGGGTGGTTCCTACACAATCTGTTAAAATGCCAGCTTTAATGGGGCATTAGGTGGATTATCAAGAAGAGGTGCTAATCTGGGGCTGTTTATGGACTTACATGCCCAGTGTCTTAAAAGACACCGCAGTGGCTACTGGATTTGAGATAAATATGCTATATGAGGCTCTGATTAATGCATCTCTTAGTCTAGGACACAGACACTGAACTCGGTGAAGCCAGCTAATAGATGATGATAATATCTTATCTTTTCAGTGCAATTACCTTTTGAAATGAGTAGAACCTTTCACTGAAAGGATAAACTTGTCCATAGCAGGGCTTTAAAATCTTAAAAGGCTGGAATAAGATGATGTGCATGGACAGGGCATTGACCAAGAAAAGTATTAGACTAAGAGTAAGTTATCTCTAAGTTTTTGTAATAAATCAAAAATAAGGTTATAGCGTCCTTAGAAAACAGTACCTTAATTAGAGGTTATCCTTCAAGGCACACACAATGTCTTATCAGTGCTTCTTTTATCTTAAAGGTGGTTTTGATAGCAGCTTGGTGCTGGCGGCAAGCAGTCTATTTGATAATCAGCATATATTTTCCAGTCTTCCTGTTCTTACTTTGAAGATGTTCTTCCCTTTCAATTGATAATTATGTTTTTAAATTTAGATATGTCAGATTAAAGAAAAAAATCAGTGTTAATTTTAAAGGCCTTATACTGAAATCAAATTGTTTTCGTACGCAGCTTGTCCTGTTTGATAGCCTAAAGTATATATGGTAGGGAGCTTATGTCTTATGTGCTATTTCAGTGTTACAGTTTTATTTTGATTATTTTATCAGGTCAACAATTCTTTTGTATTTACTATGAATTCAGTCTTGATGTTTCTTTTTCTTCCCTTAAAGCTTTCTCTCTCTCCATGTCCCCACTGCGCAGATGTATTGTCATGATTTTGATCCATTGTGCGATTCAATCTTTAGTGACAACTCAGAATTAACCTTCTTAGTGGCTGCTTGTCAACATTATGAAATAATTTCGGAGCTGTCTGTTTTCCTTCACTGATGTTTTCTATTAAGATTTCAGAAGATTGTATCTTTCTTCGTATTGCGAAGGGCAATTGTCTTCAACAAAGGTTGAAGTTGAAAAGTTTCTCTTTCACGGTGGTAACCCGTGTCTGATCTAGTTCCGTATCCATTGATGTAAGCCAGAAAATGAAGGGACTGAATGGATTATTGCCAGGAGAAATCACTTTTTGTAGGAAGAGCTGCAGAGTAATATTACCAGTCACTTCCAGGATATTATCAATTTCTTATGGGATGGCCTAGAACTTTCAAGGCTAGTTGTATCATTTGCATAACTGCCATAATATTTGTGTTGTAGTAATAGCACAGCCATGGAAAAAAACTGTATCTTCCAGGGATGCATGCCTCTGTGTTCATGAACCAGTTCTTAAAACGACTGTTACTCTCCAAGAGAACCGTTGTGTAGCTGCTATTCAACATTAACAGCTGAAGTAGCAATCATTGTCATCTGCTTCTTAGGAAGGTAGGGCAGGAGCCAGGCACAACACAATACAATTACGTGCTTGTGCCTTATTGCCTACAGAGGGTGTAGGTCAGAGTCCGTAAAGAAGATGCCAGATAATGTGTGCTTAAGAAAAGATAACACGGGGATGGCATTAATTTGTACATGGGACGCATGTACTATGCGTGATATCTACTGGATACACAATTAACGTAATAATAAGCGTGCTGTTTACATGGGATAACATTGCTCTGGTCTAGCGCCGATTTTCTTTACCTGTTTCATATGCGTTGTTTCTATCGAGCAAGGTGGAGTAACAGTGTCTCACGAGTTTGACTAAATTTGCATTATGCAAACAAAGACCAATCTATAAAGAAATAGCTAGTGATGTTTGTGGATGGTAAAATCTATGTTTAATGAATAATCCCCAAGGCAATGAAAATGGAAACAGTGCAAGTCCTAATGACGCTTAAAACTGCTGAAAATTTTCAGTGAGCAAAAGAGGCCGAGTTCCACGAAACTCCGCTTTTCAATGTAAAAGCTGAGCAGACTAAATGAAACCTGTGAAACTGCTGTGGTCTAAGGTCTGTTGTAAATACCAAAATACATATTCCTAGCCTGTGTGTAGGTATGTCTGCACGTACAGAAAACACAGGACTTGCCAATCAAGGGTAGTATGGGACTTTGAAACGTCTGTAAGTACACTTTGCAGAGATCTATAGTCCCAAGAAGTCCGTATCAATACATAATCTCATCTAAAGGTGTATCATCTAGCTGGATTTGAATAAGCAGTTTGAAAAAGAGATTAAGATAAATGCTATTAAAAGATAAAAGATAAATTCAGGCACATTCTAGTATTTGACTCAAGTTTGGTTTTTTTTTTTAAATTTGTTTCATCATGTAGTTCAAAAACATTATTCTGAATACTAAACATAATTTTTGCACAAATGATCAAGGCAATCCATAACTGTCTTCCACAACACATTTACAAAGCTTTCATGTTTATGTATGACTCCTGAAAAGGGGTTTGAACAGGAGGAGAAAGGAATTTTCAAACATTGGTGAGCTTTGGATAAATGATTTCATTGATTTACTTCTTCACGTAGCAAATGAATAAAATGGCCTTTGAACAAAATTGATATATTATCTCCCTGTGTTTAATTTAATAGATAAATGTAGTTAACATTAGCAAGAATCTGCTGTCTTTCATAAACTTTTCCATAGATATGTTGTATTGAAGAGAAGAATTCTGCATTTATTGGTTTACTGAAAGATAGTTCTTATTTGTTTTCAAGATTTCAGTGAATACTTTGAAAATCAATTTACTTACAGTAATCTATAGTAAATTGCAGTCAAGAAATAGAAATGGATCATAGGAAGAGTACATCAGCGTCAAACTTGTATTTTACTGTCCAGTTCTTTAATGACAATTTTTTTTCAGTAGTATAAACGCTTCCTCTGATGTTTAAAATGTTACATGACGAATTTCCACTACTGCAAACTATTGTTTCTCATATCGTTGTCCACATGATATAAAAATCCTTACAAATATTTGTGAGAACTCACGCTTCAGCTGGGCTGCCAGGCAACTAGAAATCCTTGCTAAACACACAGAAGTGTCAAATAGTGCTTAGTCAGGTATTTCTTTTGGAAAAACAGGAGTTGTCTGGGAAAACCTGACATACGGTAGGCTTCTGCGGTCTGCCTGTGAGGTCAGCATATACAAATGTTGCTGGGTTGGAGTAGAAAGTATGTTGGAAAGTCAATCTTTTTTTTTTTGTTCTCCGTACTAGGTCTGGATATGCCCTCCTACTTTAACAGCGAGATTTATAGTGCTGGAGTATAACACAAAGAAAGAAGCTATTTCTAGGATAATAGTTGCTTAAACCATATAGAACATCATGAGTCAACAAAACTTAAAATGCATTTGTGCTTGGAGTAGGAACTGTAGATTTTTAAAGTCATGACAGGGTTAAAAATTTCTTTTAATAACCCTTTCCTCAAGCTCCTCTATATACAAGTCAAAAGAAGTTTTTCCTGTCTTTAGCAACAGATGTGATGTTTAGCTGGGATATTTCCTTCTTATTTGTCATGGCTGGTCATTTCACAAGTCAATTCATGGTCTTAAAATCAACACTTCAACAAAAATTACATTAGTTATATCTGATCCATTGCAGACAAATAGGCATATGAACAACTCTATGATCTTGCAGTGAATCCGTGTTAGTTAATCAGAGACAACATTAGAAACTTTATGGCAGTGAGGTGGTAGGAACACCTTCACCCCCACTTCCCCCGCCCACCCCACCCCCCGAAGAAAATCTGAGCTGGAATTGTGAAGTTTTACATATGAACGTTGAGAATTCTGTGAATGTTTTTAGATACAAAGTCATTTAAAAGAGTTACAAACGAAGAATGTAACCAGCTTTGAGGTATCTAAGAAATAAATGGGCTAGAACCCAAGTGCTTCGTTTTGGCTTCAACTCAATAGATGCTAATGAATAATTCTGGATGAAGACGATTCAATGTATGCAAGTTTTCCTATGTCATGGAACATATATTATTCCTTGTAGTTGTCTTTTTTTCATACTAAATATTAAATAGAAAGGGAGCAGAGCAGCTAAAAGGGAAGACTGGTGACAAACTTGGATTGGCCGTTGGTGGTTGGTTTGCACCGAAGCCTTAACATCCAAGTTTCTAAAAAGTTATGTGTTTGTGAAAAGAAAGATGGGCACAGAACTCAAAAAAAGAGAATGATAAGAGTTTAGTTAATGAGTGAGAGCAGATGCTTTAATTAGTTCCCCAAGTATTTTGGACTAAGAACACGAGGAAAGTTTATGCTTTTGAACCTCTTGCAGCTGCTATGGAGCTCAGCCTGAAGAATGACACTGCATCAACATCATTTTGGATCCCTCCATCTAAGGAGGGTGTAACTCTTTAAAAGATCTGATCTTTTAAAAAGGAATAGGAACAAGAATTGTTCTTGACCCAACAAAAAGATTGCTGAAAGTTGGTGCTTTAAATCTTCTTGTTAAAAGTAATCAAACTTTCGGGGCAGATATTGCAATTTACTTTCTCCTTGTACAGGACGTGCTGTTATTTCAGCACGGTAATCTGGATGGAAGCTTTAAGCTTTTTCGTAAAAATAGCAATGGTTTCACAGCTGTTGTTTTAAAAGACTTCTACAGATATTAATGAAACAAAAAAAAACCCCAACTTTTTTTTTTTTTTTCTGTTTTACTTAAGAAATTGCAAGTGTGTAACAGACAGCAGGAGGGAGTCTAAAATTTTAGGGAGAGAGACGTCCCCAAAATGAGAGGGGTAGGATAAGGCAAATATAGCTATGGTTAAAATCAGGGGTCACACCCAAGGAATAGGTAGTGCTGGACTGACATTCCCAGCATCTGAATATTCTGTAGAATAATTGTAAGAAATGAGGGGATTTTCTTTTTTACTTGCAGTATAAGGAGATTGGAAGGTTGATGTTCTTCACTTTTACCAAGCTTAACACTGAACTTATTTACCTCCTCCATTTGGTGTCTGAATCCGTCAAATCATGTATGTCTGCCTAATAAGAAGCCATTCTAAGACTCCTTATAGTGATTACACAAGGAATATTTTTATTAAGTAGACAGAAATTTATATTTTACCAGTATTAATAGTAGCTGCTATAAAGTTTGCTATTAAGATTGCAAAACTACAAATTTCAGAGCATGTGTTACCTTACTGGTGAGACTCACCTTTCAGGAAACACTTTGGCAAGGTAAAAGGAATGGGCAATGTATTTATAAAAAGTCAGGAAACCATACAACATTTGAGAGTATTTGAGTTGCACGTTGATAAATGAACTCCTGTGTGATGGTTAGAAACAAAAGGGCATTATATTATTAATTCATATCTGTTGTTTCATGATTGAACTAATTGGATTTATTCTTAAGAAGTCAGTGATGTGTATAGACATTGTTACATTTGTATGTTGTTATGCACCAGACAAGTCATAAATACCCTTTGCTACTGGAATGAACCCAAAACACAATTCTGATATCCTTTTAAAATATTAAAAATACCAACATTTTGAAGAGCTATTGCATTCTCTACAAAATCTGGGAAAATGAAATAACTGTCCACTCTCTGAAGGCAAAGATTCCAGTGCTAGCTGACTTGCACTGGAGGATCCTTCTGATTTATGTCTCATTTGCGGTATCCTCTGTGAAAGAGGAATACATATATGAAATCCTTCCTCACGTAGAGTAGGATTTCTGATCAGGTACTTTCCAGAAAATCTCATGACAATACAAATTTTAATCTTGCAAATTAAGATTTCATTATATAATCTAATACCTAAGGCACCTAAATCAAATGGGAGAGCTGAAAAAAACTATTCAAATTGTCAAAAGTATATCCTACAATACAAAGAGGAATAATCAAGGATCTAATTTGGCTTCTCAGGGTATGTGTCTATATGCAAATACGTCCTGTCTATAATCACATGCACAGTTGCTAGTGGGTAGATGCCTGCAACAAAATTGTTAAGCAACAGTGACTCTATTAAGAAGCTGATAGCCTGTAAATGGGTGCACAAAAGCAGTTATGACAGGACAGCAGAACTGATCCTCACGCTGAATTCTTGTGACAATGGAACAAATGGAAATTTTCTGAAGTGTTACTCAAAGAAAAAATTCCATGTCATCACATACATGTCATCAAACTAACGAGCATAAATTCAACAGGATCAGAAAAGATAATGTGATGGTTTGGTCTTATTTTGAAGACCTAATCTTGTTAAATTCCAATACTTACAGCTGAGTAAGAACTCTCTGGAATTTACAATTCGCAGTATCTGTCAATGCTGAAGGGGCAATCAAGCTCAAGTTTAAATTCTCTTTTAGTTAACCAAGCTGCTCCACACGCTTATTGGACCAGGACCTATTTACGGCACTTATTTCACCATCTTTGAGGCAAGCTTATGTAATATTCCCTAGGGTAATCACAGGTTTGGTCAATATTTTTAACTCATTCTGTATTTGTTATCTTTAGTACTAAGAACAGTGGAAGAGATGTGAAGATCAACATAATCATGAATCAGGAAACTGGATGCATCTAGAGGGAGTGAATACGTACTTTTGGCCCCCGTTAGATTGCCGCCAGCATTCGCAGTTATTACTGCAGAGCAGTCTTGGATGGGCTGCAAATTCCAGGTTTACCTTGGGTTGTGGTGTTTGTGGTCCCCTTGCACCAATCGATGAGAGGGTGACACTGAAAAGTCAGGAAAGCTTGACTTTTTTTTTCAAAGACAGACATAAATTCTACCCATGTTCTACTTGCATTGCTGTCTAGACATGCTTCAGGATTATGGTGACAATTTATAATCTCGTCAAGAGTAAGGTAAGGAAAAAAATGTAAGAGTAAAGCTAACCTGCAGCATACAAATAACAGGAAAGATGCATAAGGTAGCAGTTAGTAAAATAATTTGTTTAGAGCTGCCAGTGTTTTAGCCTACCAGTTTATGGCATCAGCCATAGAAAGTTGTATAAGGATGGAGACATATTTGATGCCATGCCTTAGCAATATAAGGTGACTGCAAAGGAAGGCAATCCACAAAACAGGGAGCTGTTCCTGGTTTTCCTAGCTTCCTTGGATAGTCTTGGAAGGTTGATCACTCCCAAGACCAATGGGTATTGGCCTATTTCCTGACTCCTGTCATCTTAAAACAGCTTAACACAGTGTATGATTACTTCTTATTTCAAAATTGTTTTAACTGTTATTGCAAAACATTATTTTAAGGTGGTGGTTTTAGGGCAAAAGCTTGTGGGTTTGGGTTTTTCGAAAGGCTGAGAATTGTAATGAAAAAGATACATTATACAGGATGGCAGACTTACAAAGATATTAAATGATAAGTTTTCATAAACCCGTACAAATTAGAGATGTAAAAGGTCTATTCATTTGCAGTTAGCCGAATTCCCTGTTTATGGCAGCATTGTTCCCCGTAGGGTCTTTTTCTGAGCTTTGTTAGACTCCATTCTAAATGACCCCTGCAACTGGTCTTTTACAGCTACCCTGGGAGATTCCCAAGGTCATGGGATGGGAAATTTCAGAGCACTGTGTTTATCTATTACAATGTTAATGGCACTACTAGTGTATTCGGTACATTCTTTAAGGTTAATTACTGGATAGTTGACGTACACTTAAGAACTTAAGTAAGCAGTTATTCTGGATTCACCTGAGATTGTTACAAGCGAAGGGTAAAAGATCAAGAGATTCATGGGATCTTACATTCTTTTTAATTTTTCATAATACTCATTTTTCCTCATCTTTTAAAAATATGGTCATTGTAATATATCCACCATAGGCACAATATTAACATAATACTTTTTTTGCACAGGAAAATTTATGATTCTGCCCACTGAATACAGAAATAGAAATGGGCTGTGTCGGTAGTTAAGGTAGCTCTCAGTAACCAAGGATAATAGGTTTAAATCTCTCAGATTTCTAGGATTTTAGCAAGCTACTTTTTTCCCCTGCCCATCCGTTTCCCAGCTGTGTTCTAAACCGAGAAGATGGATAAATACCTTGGCTGGAGGATTCCTGCTAAGGTACTGTTGTTCATCTAACAGCCCATAAACAGCCCGACTTGGAGAAGTTAGAAGCTCTTCAGACAGAGTGCCTGACATCCAACCGCAAGCTCGGCTCTATAGAAATATGTACTTTATGAAGGGCAAAATAAGACTGTCGCTAAACTGGTCCTTAATGTTTGTGAAGTACTTTGAAAGCCTTAGATTTCAAAAGTCTTGAAACCAGTGTATGTGTAATATAGTATTTTAGCATATAGGGATGCGTAACTTAGAATTGCATACTTGGCAGAGAAGAAGAATCCTCTGCAGATACTGGACTTTCACTTTATAGCTTCCTGGGTGATCTTGGGTAAGTAATGCTGGTTAAAATGAGAGAGAGATGACTGCAGTTCACGCAAAATAGCCAAAGTCCCAGTCAAAATCTACATTTCTATGAAAATCTGTGAAATTCTGTGAAAATATACTTAGTCAGCATGCCGTAGACTCCAAGTCAAGGCCAGGTTTGAAATGTGCTGAAGAACCAGTCTTCATGTCCCCCATTATTAAGGAAAAGAACTTTAAAGTTGGGACTGTAGAGTCTGTAAAGAAAGGATGATATTTTTCATTACATGACAAAGAATTACATTGCTCCCTATAACCTAGAACTTATGGCACTCTTCTCAGAGAGGAGAGGCCAGTTGCTTCAGTTCCTGTTCTAAGGATTTTTTTCTTTTTTAAGTGCTGTAATACGGTGTTTCCAATCCACAGCCTGCACGCTGGAGGTTACTGATAGTTGATGTAACATGCCTACAGTCAGCTCCTTTTTTTTTCCCTAGTAGCACTTTTATTTATACTTGCTAATTCAGAATACATATAAATAGCGATTTTGTTCAGAGGTGCTTGAACTAGGTTTAAGTTCCGTGGTAATTTCAATTATTTTCCTTTGATCTTCCCTGGTTAAATACTTCAGCCTACAGTTTCGTACTGGTTCTGGTTGTGATAACCCTGGCAAATGGCAAAGCTTTGGCAATGTGCAGAGCTAACATCTGTTCATTTATCTGCTTTTAAAAGGGCACAAATAGTGCAGGGTTTAGATGTTTCAGACTTGGTGCGGGAATACATCATTCCTTCAGTAACAGTGATATAATTTGCAAACACAGTCTTCCTGGTGAAAAGGCATTGTTTTTTCTTTTTCAGTGTTTTGTCTGTGATTTCACCTTTGCCATTCTGGAAATACTTCTTTTTCTGATAATAACACTAATGTTTCGATACTATTTTTTAATGTTATTAAATGTTTTTAATGTTATTTAATATTTTAATGCTATTAAAATACTAGTGTTTAAATATTTTAACACTAATACACTGCTCAATTGTTAAGTAACAGTCTAGAAGGGGTAGTGATATTGCAGCATAAAATCATTTCACATGAATTTCTGCTTTTTGTTTAACTCTACTGGTGATTAGCAGTTGTATTCTCAGTCTTCTTGAGATCAGCAGGTAATGGGATATCCAAACGAGGCAGAAATATAAAAGTGATTTATCCTAACAACACCCACCCCACACCCCAGTTTGGATACTACTTGGTTTCTTTTTCCTTGAAATTATTTCATGCTATTGATATTCCCCTCTGCTCAGCACTGGTGAGGCCACCCCTGGAGAGCTGTGTCCAGTGCTGGGCTCCCCAGTACAAGAGAGCCAGGGACATACTGGAGAGAGTCCAGTGCAGGGCCACCAAGATGACGAAGGGACTGGAGCATCTCTTGTATGAGGAAAGGCTGAGAGGGCTGGGATTGTTCAGCCCGGAGAAGAGAAGGCTCAGGGGGATCTCATCAATGCCTATAGATACCTGAAGGGAGGGTGCAAAGAAGATGGACCCAGGCTCTTTTCAGCGGTGCCCAGTGCCAGAATCAGAGGCGATGGGCACAAACTGAAACACAGGAGGTTCCCTCTGAACATCAGGGAACGCTTTTTCACTGTGAGGGTGACCGAGCACTGGCACAGGTTTCCCAGGGAGGTGGCAGAGTCTCCATCCCTGGAGGTACTCAGAAGCCGTCTGGACACGGTCCTGGGCAACCAGCTGTGGGTGGTCCTGCTTGAGCAGGGGGGTTGGACCAGAGGACCTCCAGAGATCAATTCCAACCTCAGCCATTCTGTGATTCTGTGATATACTGTAACATCTGACTTTCAAAATTATTTGATTTTGGGGAATAAGAAAGTTGAAAACCAAGAAAAACCGTAACATCTAACTTTCAAAATTATTTGATTTTGCGGAATAAGAAAGTTGAAAACCAAGAAAAAGTAACAGCAATTGTGTGAGCAGGTCACAAAGGGAAATAGAACTGCTGACAGCAAAACAGAATATCTTCTCGTACAAAACCTGATGCCCAAACTAAAAGGTATCCAAATCAGTAAATACAGGAGAGAGAAAAAGAAGGAAGGCAAGAAAGAGCTTGCTCTACTTTTGCATCTCAATTTGAATCTCCCCTTTGCTTTTTTGCTGATGCAGCAACTTTTTTGTTATGCTTTCTCTACAGTCACTAAGACTGTACCTGCATAACTGTACCAGGCACTTTGAATGGCCGCTGCTTCAAGAAAGCTGCATAAGAAACAACTCTTTTATTTGAGCTCCTGGTTGCAAGTCTGACAACATTTGTGTCTATCCTCAGCTACAAAGTCTTTATAATTTGAAGGCCCCACTACTTTTATACTGCATTAATCAGAAGAGGTAGCCAGATGTTCAGCTATATAGCATCAGTCATTCAGGATGCGGAAGCAGGCACAATCACTATATATAGGTTGTGGACAGGCTGGGCCTGAGTCTGAAAGACACGGTAAGAGCCTGAAAATTGCTGAGTGTCTGAACTAGAATTGCAAAAGAACGGCAGTTACCTTACATCCCACCTAGTAGTTTGTGGAGGCAGGTGCTGTGTCTGTAGGACGTATCTGGGAGACTGGAAGACTAGGGTTTGTTCTGACACTGGTGTTACTAGAGAGGCTCTGGTCAGTGCAAAATGTCCTTAACTCCTTTACTGTGTTCAGGGCTCTTTCCATTTGTGTCTTTTTACCGATCACCTGGAGAAACAAACTTCCACCCAGGTTGCCAACAGATGGTTCAGTCGTCTAAGTCATTATTTTAAACTTTCCATCATTATGAAATGTCAGTCACTCTTTGACTGCTATACATATGATATATTTCATGATCATGGAACATGAGTTTCATGGTAAGTATGAAAAAAGACAGCCACATAAACCTGTCACCTTTCTTCTGCTTGCTAACTAATAATCTTTGTTCCATATATACCGAAAACAGGTATTTAATTGCAAAATGGCAGAAGAATCCATCAAGTTATTGACTTTTTATTTATCATAGTTTAGAAAGGTAGATCACAAGCCTAAAGTAACCTGCTAATAATAAATTTGCTTTGTTTATAAAAAATTAATTTAAATATTTAAAATACTAGATTTCTTCTATAAGACTTTTGAGCACTAAGGAAGGAAAAAAGAAAAGAATTAGGAAAGTAACTAGTCTTGTAATAAGGGTATTAGCTTGACTTGACTTTGTTTTCGTTCCTTCCCTTCAGTGCAACTGTGAGGAAATTATTTAATCTTGTGCCACAGTCCTTTGTAACACAGGGATAACGTTTCATTCTTGCTCTTTTATTTTTTTTGTCTTGTCCATTTGTATTACAAACTCGGTGAGACACCAGTTATCACTTGTTATATATAAGTGCAACAAGAAGTGGAGGAAAAAAAAAAAGGACTGATTTTTTTGTCTGGGGTAGGCGAGCCCTACTTTAATATTGAAAAGCAAAGGCAAATTCATTAGTGTGAAGCATAGGCTTTGTATATGATGCATTGGATGTACAAGGAAAAAATTCTGCATACAACCTTCCAAAAGGCATTGTAAAGAAGCAGCCCTCATTCTTCTTTGTTAGATTTCTGCTTGAAATGGTGTCTTTGAAACTTAACAGTATTTTTCACAAGGATCACTTTATTTCACTAAGTTTTGTGTACAGCTGAAATAAACAATTCTGCTTTTGTTTTATTAAGAGCAATTTCATTTATGTAGCGCCTGATGTTCAAATATCTGTGTTTGTGCAACAGAATTGTCAAAGATACTGGCTTAGTTTTGGGAGTAAGTATATTGGCTGACTGCGGGAGTGTCCGAGTTGTATGTGATACATCACATTGTGTTTTACAGGAATCAATAACAAAGTTTTATGTTTCTTTTTTTTTTATATCTCAGTGACAGTGCTGGAAATCTTTTTTTTTTTCATCCGGATCTGATTGGAGGAGGCTTTGGGATTTGATTGTTTTTTG
The DNA here is from genome assembly GCF_000690535.1 of Cariama cristata. Classification (NCBI taxonomy): domain Eukaryota; kingdom Metazoa; phylum Chordata; class Aves; order Cariamiformes; family Cariamidae; genus Cariama; species Cariama cristata. Next base: position 110,669 of record NW_009636147.1, read on the forward strand.
AAGTAGGGATGTGTTTTTTCATAAATACTAAGGCCAAACTAAATTTCTCAAATGACTCAAGTGTTTTACTAGAAGAAGAATAAAATACTGGTCTTAACTGATACCTGGACAGAACTGTAGGAGGGGTGGGGGAAAAAGCAGGTAGCTATGGTTTGGTACGAGAACTTTGCCTTTCTATTCATTTGGGTTTAATGATAGCTCTTGGACACACATACGCTTCTTCTCTGCATTGTCTTTTATTTGCTTTGTCTGTTTAATTGAACAAATTAGTTCTTCAGAATTTACCAAGAATTGCTACTGAAATGGCAGGTTAGATGGTTTTGTGACGTGCTGTAAGGCCCAGGCCTAGCAAAAGGAGGAGAGGGACCTTCATAATTGTGGTTCCTCCACAACTTATATAGAGGGTTAGGAGATTGCTAAGTCTCTCCAGCAGCTAGGTCATACTTGTCAGTTCTTAATTACTTGGAATAAGGAACACTGATTGTGATCTGCATTTAATATTTCCCAAATTATTCTAGCCAGATTAAAATACCATAACTCTCCCTGGAGCTAATTTGTATTTGTGCTTTGTGCTGTGAACCAATTTTTGGTAAAGGAAGGAGGAGACTTTGAAAATGTAAAGAATGTGGCAATTTAGATTCTTGAGAAATCCCATTTCCTTGATCACAGCAGAGGAGAAAAAGCAAACTGCCAGTAATTTAAATATGATAATTTCTGTCATAACTTGACAGCAGATGTGAACAAAAGAGACATGAAATAGATGAAGACAGAGGAGAGCTGAGAGCACAGAAGCTAGCGTATGCAGAGCTGGATAATGTCCGTTGAAGCAACGTGACTTTGCTTGGTTTCTATAAATGCTCTGGAGCTAAATGAATGTAAGTCGGATTTTTTTGGCAGGCAGTATTCTCTTGGACTTGGCTCATAAATGAACGCAGGATCAAAGAAGATTCTTTTCTTCCACATAGCAAGATCATTTAATCAGTTCTTCCTTAAACTGAACACACACCTGTCTACAAACACTCACTACAAAAGGAGGTTAGAAAGAGGAAGGCACAGCCATATAAAGGAAGAAGGTGCTGTGGGCAATTGCAACACTAATCTTGCTAAATTGAGGAGTCTGTGTATGCTACTGAAGGTGCCTGGTATGGACTAGGAGAGTTGTACCATGGGCTATAACCAAGATACATCTGTAAGTGGATGAGTGTCTGCGTATCCTTGCATTGTACTGTTCAGTTCCTAAAAAAACCCCAGTGTGCTTTAATGAAGACAATTTTTAAACTCTGTTATATAAGCAAAAAAGAAGCAGGGGGAGTTGACAGGTTTTGATTGTTATACTTGTTAAGTATTATCATTACTTTGTGGCAAAGTGGTGGGGAAGAGCTGTAGTTATAACTAGTACTTGTTTATTAAAACATTTATCATAAACAAATTACTGCTTCTGTCCTTAGGCTCTGGTTTGAATTGTGAACTCATGTTTCTTACAAGCAGCAAATTCTCATTTTAAAATGGTCTGTGATAAAGGCTTGGTATATTTTCCTCCCTCTGAAAATGCAGATGTTCGTATTTAAACAAGTTACCACGCGAGTTACACCTACAGAGCGTATTATGTGCAGGTCTGGGAGGGAGATTGGGGACGGGAAAGGACATGTCCCCGACTTTGCAGGGTGTTAATGCATGTTACATATGCATTAGTTTCCCTCCTCCTCTTGCCCGCCCTGTATTTCCACGGCCCGTTCCCCTCGGCTCCAGGCCTCGCTGGCCTTAGCAGCCCGTTTTTACTGCTGCTGCCACTGCCTGTCCCTGTCAGCCCTGGATGCCTCTGGAGAGGAGTTTAGGCGAGGAACAACCAGTACAGCCTCTTGGCCTGCTGCCTGATCCGCAGAGAAGACAACAGAGAAAATACAACAAAAGTGGCATCTCGTGCCCTTTTCAGAATTGAGATGTCATTTGAGAAGGTAATTTGAGAAACAGCCCATCGTATGGAATATATGGCCACCCTGATCTCTGCACTGCTATTGATCTAGGCCTTTACTGTCAGAAATTTTCCACAGATCATATGTATGCTTCTAAATAATCATTTGAACCTGTTAACTGTGATTACTCATTTTAATATTCTATATGCTTAGTCCCATAGTGTTGCATCCTTTGAATACCTTACACTCAAACCCAGAGTATCTTGATGAAGTTTGCCCCATTGTCTGCTAAATCCCTCTGCACAGTTTCTCTGGATTCATGACAGGAAAAGCCATGAAATAAAACAAATACTGATGGCATGAAAGCTAGCTCGTGGGCATAAGCCAGCTGGGAAGTTCTTAAGGAGTGCCGCTGTAGGTGTATATCATACTTAATTTACAGATAAGGACATACCTCACTGAAGATTCGGTTTCAACATGTTTAGGATGACAGTTAACATTGGAACAGGCTGTAGACTTACAAGATGACTTGACCTCCACTGAAAAAAAGATTTGGAGTAAATTATTTGATCTGTATATGCTTTGCATCTTGGGTGTCTGCCTGGGCCCAGTCAGTTAAAACCTTTTACAGACATCAGTGGGACTTGTGTTAAAAATATACTCCGCAGATTCCTTCCTCACTGCCACATCTTCTTATTCCTGCTTACTTTTATATACTCATGTGTGATAGTGCTGTATTTAAATTGGAAAAAAGATTTTTTACTATTTAAGGTGGGTTTATTTTGACCCAGTATTAGTATCTGTAGTCTTGTGATTACAGGGCCATCCAGACTAAAGATTTCCAGATGACTGACTTCCCTCTATTTTTGCCTTATAACTCCCAAATTTATTTATATGATCATTTTGGAAGACTCTAACATGGTTTCTTGCAAACCCTAGGCCTATAAAACATTTGTATATTTTATAGACTTTATATTCCCCTACCTCTCCTTGTAGATGTGTATACATCCTGCACAGCTATCCAGTATTTGCATTGTGTTCACAGCCGTTATAAATGTTCAGAAACAGACTGTAACACATTCTAATGAACTGGTCTTGTCCAGCATGTTTCTTTTTAAATCTAATTTTTGTAAATTTTAAAATGTAATTCCAAATACCCACTCTGTGCTGGAATATTCCCACTTAGATCCCAGATATACAAGTGCAAAACCATTCCAGATATGAGAAATAAAATCCAGAATTCTCCCAACATTGCTATGTGATACTCAACTTACTAACAATTGGTATGACAAGGGCCAAGAACTGTTGCATCATTAATAAACCATCACTTGTGCTGATAACATGGCCTCTCAGTTTTTAACTCGGAAGCCTACTCTTTCACTTTAGATTCGAAAACTCACAAGGGAGGGAAGGTTTGAAGTTGAATCGAGACCTGCAATTTGCATGTCAGGAGATTATCTCCCATATTCACATTAAGGAGTTGCAGATTCTTTTGACTTAGAAGTTTAATGGCTCAGGATGTTTAATTTACTATCAGCAGGACTAACAGTGAGTGTGCTCATTCCGTATGGCTGCAGTCGGAAAAAGAAGAGCATGAGAATTGAAACTGTTATCCAGATGAGATTCTTTTTACTTTTTATCTGAGTCAACTTCCAGATTTTCCATCAAAATGCAAGCTTCAGTGCACTTACTCCATGTTAGACCTGAACAGCTTTATCATAACCAACCTCATTAATTCGGCAGGAGCAACTTCCCCCAAAGCGTGACATTTCTATGGAAACGCGGAAAAAGTTCTTCTTTCTGGCTTAGAAGTGCTTTTTATTTGAATGAACTGGAGATTTCTATGGCATAGTAACAACAAGAACAAATGTAACATTACAAAGACCTAAACTACATGAAGAGTGACTGAGCTTGATCCAAACTGAAAGCCTAACACTAGTATGTGAAACTGAAATGGCTCTCCTGTTGCCGTGTCTTAAAAGAACGAAAGCAAACACCAAGGACTTTGTGTGTTTCCTGATTTTCTATAGTGCTAAGAAAGTCATAAGTCCTTAGCAAATGAGTAACAATAATTACTAACCTTCTGTAATAAATCAACATTTAATTGCCAGTTTGACAGCTCACAGAATTTTAAAAAGAAGTTGGCAAATACAGAACAAGAAGGTTTATCAAGCTGCCCTTATTTTCTGTGTTGTTTAACCCAATCCTATGCAAAGTAGCATGGAAAGTTTTTATAAACAGCTGGCTAAATTATTTTGCACTGAACAACTTAAAAAGCAACGTATAGACAAATATTTTGGCAAAAGTGTCATTCGAAGTTTTTGACTTGTACCAGTATTCCTGCCAGTAAGGGATAAGGAACAATCCATAATGAAGTTTGATTTCCATTTAACATGCTTTGGAATCTCAGATGTTGGCTTTATTATGTTTTTCATCAAACTAAAACAACATTAGTTACACCACCAAATTTTCAGTGGTTTTGTTTAAAAATCCATTTCCAGATGGTCTCTGTGATATGAAGGCAAGTCATGCATGAAACAACAGATTTACTAGGGTAAATATATTTACTTAGTATTTGTTTATTTACTGTGGATTTTTAGGACAATAGCAAAGCTGTTGTTGTTTTATAACGTATTTTGTTGTTGAAGTTGTTTTGTGTCAGTGATGACCAAGTGGAACAGGCAGATAAATTTACGTAAAAATAAATAGGTAGGGTTTGGAGTGTGTAACATACTCTGTAAGCATCAGTTTAAGCAACAAAATCATATTCGAGTTTTCAGTAGTTCAGAAGATAAATGTACGTAACATTATCTATTGTAAAGGGATATTTTAGAGAATTCTAAAAAACACAGCAAGTCCTCAATAGAATTAATTTCATGTTCAAATTACTTGGCTTTTTATTTACTAATTTTTGTAGCAACTTCCATATGGTAGTTATATTAAAAAGTAACCTCGTAATATAAGCTTTTGGGTTTTTTTCCTCATTTGTCACAGGAACACCAAATGACAATTCTATAGTATGCTATTTTTCAAAAGTTACCTCATTTCACAAACAGAGGCATTTCTTGCCATGCTGGCTTTTCAGGAATGACAGCAAAGCAAATAGCTGTACTAATTTTCCTGTAAGGTGTGCGTGCTCTATATAAGGGCTCAAACTTAAAAAGAAACAATGTTTTGTTCTTTTTGTGGTTGTTTTCAGGGAGAGGAGGGGTTTAGCAGCAGATCCCAAATAGCGAAGTGAAATTATTGATGCTCTGAATGAGAATAGGCTTTCTAAGATGACTTGGTCCCAACAGTCCCTGACTGGTCCCCAGGCCACCAGCCTGGGTACAGCTGTCAGCAGCACGTGTTCCGGTTTCCATCCCAAAGTTGTGCTCAGCCGTGGTTAACTGACTACGTCACAATAGTGAACGGAATGATTTATTACAATTCAGCTTATGAGTTGCATAGTTCAATGATTTATCTTCATAAAGTGGTAGTGACAGCCTCTACTATGCATCCGAATGTTGTTAACCCAAGTAAAGTATGATGCAAAGAGGATATGTTTTCATGATTTATTGTGGGTCCTGTAATTACTAATTATGCATATGACAGACCACCTAATGCATAACATGCAACAGAAAGTCTGCAATGAAAAATTATCTTAGCAGTACAGTTCAAGTTCCTATCAAAAAAGAAATTTTAGAGTGAGGAGTGAGATGAAATTTTCTGACCCTAAAAAAAAAATCTATATTTGCATTATTAATTTTAATAAAAGCTGCAGAAAGGAAAAAAAAAAAAAAAAAAGGATAAAGGTGTACCAGGTTTTATCCTCTCTTTTCCATTGTGGTCTCACTTGTGATCTAAAAAACAATGAAATTATTAAAAGTTGAGTGGACAGAAAAAGAAATAATTGGACAAGACATCTCAAGTATTGATAATTTCTGCAGTGGCACTTTATTCTTAAGTATCAGATGATGATTATTGACAGACATTTAGTCTAAACTGTAAATTTCCTAATTGTTGTCAGATTTAACAAAATTTCTGTCATCATCTTTTGGCTTTTTCCCTGGTATAATTTATTTTTTGTCTTGCCTGCTAGAACAAAGAAAAAATCAAATTAAATATAAAGATATTTGTGAAGCAAAAAGCAATAATCAACTCGCTATTACAACTGTGTAGTCAGTAAAGAGCTTAAAAAACCTTTTGAAGTATGTATTAGTACTCCACTTCACTGTAGTAAACTCTTGAACTATTAGAATCTATCATTATTTCCCCTCACAAAATACCCAAAGGAAACAGAACAGAAAACAAACTTACTATCTATGAACAACTTTCACACTTGAGTTTGAATCTTCAGCTTGAGCATCTTCTGTAAAAATAGAAAATTAACAATACCTACTCCACTAACTGCTGGTCTTCTGCTCACTCACACAGAGATCAATGCAGATCCAAGAATGGAGCTGCACTGCACGGCAGAAATTTGTTTTCACAGTGGCTGTGGCATAATTACTGCCTTCACTGATGGTGATTCCAGTTTCTCACAAGGTCAAGGTTCAGTTATTACGTCCAAGACTAAGAGTTACCTCTGGAGACCTTGCAAACCTGAGCCACGTTCTGCCCTTATGTATGTTCTGCCCTTATGTATAGGAAGACTTCTTCAAAATGGCTGTTACGTATACTGTTTTGTAGCATAGGAAGTGATGTTAGTATGTTGCTTTGGGTTTGACAATGATTATGTTGAGGTGAGCATTAGAAATTAAAGGATAAAGTCAGAGTTGTGATGACCACAAACAGACAAAATAGGCACTTGATAGGTAAGAACAAGGCAATTTTATATACAAGAATGAGAATGCAGTATTTCTAATTTTCCTAGCTGTGCCTTTGTTGTTTTAAAATGTTTTACTCCCATCATGCACTTTTCAACTAAGTGAGGTTTTAAGTGGATTGCACTGTGAATAAAATTTAGAAGGGGTTATAAAAATACCATTTTTCTACTCATACCTAGGGTAGGTGAACAAAGGTCAAAGTTAGAAAGCAAAAGAATGGACAGTTCGATTAAACAAATTTACTTCAAGCTCAGGAGTTACTAATTTAATGCAGGTTGATTCCCTCACTGTCAGAACAGATCCAGTAATTATGAGTTGGTACGGTATATATAAATTGAGTTGGGAGCTAATTCTTTTATAATGAAATCTAGTAGCAGTTGTAACTGGGAAAAGCAACTGCCTCTCTGTTGCAATGATTTGGATTGTCACAGACTGCTAGGCGTGAAAGATACTGCAGCTCACTAAGCCAGCTCCCTGAAAATGTAGGGTTTTTCCATATGCTGGCCTAAATTCTCAGCTGGTATTGATGCCCGTAGGTTCAGGACTTCAGCAGAGGTGTTTTACTTAGATCACTGTTGAAATTACCTCTCCAGTGGCATTAACCCCAGCTGAACTCCATCTGGCTTGAGGACAGAGACATATTTGTGTGGATCTTTAATAATTATTTTTTTTTTTAGGTGCAGGATTTTAAAGTTGTATTGATAATATCACAATTTCAGATCCCTTAACCCTTCTATTACTAACTAGCAGATACAGGTACGACGCGCATGTAAGGTACGTATCGCTGTTTGCGTTTCTTCCATGCTGGCTTTTCCAGTATCCTACCGGTCGTATTGACAGGGCTGTTCTATTCCTGGCTCTCCTCCGTTACCACCGGTGGATTCAGTCTGGATTTCAAAGGTAGCGCTTCTGGCATCCGGCACTGTAGCAATGCTCAGCTTTGATCTCACTGCTGTGCGGAACGATCCACCGCTGTGCGGCTGTATTTGAAAGAACTGCCTTGCCTCTCTCATCAGGTGTGGGCTGGAGTCGTTCCTCATTTCCTAGGAGGCTGGGGAAACTTTACTGAAATTCAGGGTTCATCTAACGCTGTGGTAAGGAGCAGCAAAATAAGGCAATGCATGTTTGAAGAATAGATAGTTTGATACCTTTTCAAAGGCCTAAGGTTTAGTCATTTAAACTACACATTCCTCTTTGACAACCTCTAGCAAAAGGTGCACATGAGAGGAAATGCTACCATACTGAAGTGGCAGGGAAATGGTGGGGCTGAAGACATATTCAAGTTTCTTTACTTCTTAGAACTTCTTTTATGCTGAAAGTCCGCTTTCATTAGATACTTCCTCCTAAATGAACATATGAAATACACTTTTAAAATCTAGGACAGAGTTTCATGGACAGGCAGAGTACATGCTTTCTTGTCTTGGAGGTATAACTTGCATTGTCCAAGAGCAGTCTGTTAAAGGCAATATTGAGTAAAATGCAAAGCAGTCCTGCAATGCTAGCGTTGTAATTATGTTTTTATGGTTTTCTTAGATAACCACTGCCTAAGGTCCACGTATTTTTATTGTGGTTTCCTTTGAGACAGAGTGTATTTTATTTTATATATACCTGCTACTGTGTCTTGAATAAAGAAAACTTAATATATATAAAAACCCTCTTTTATTTAATAAAATGATAATTTGAAGCAATCATTGTATTAAGATTTTACTTGGGTTCACCAAGGACTTTATACCTTTTTTTTTTTCTGTTAGCTTTCTGGTTTTGAAAAACATACACCTACTTAACACAAATGAAAAATGAATCTCTGTCAGCAAATACGCGTAAATGCTGGGGCAAATATATTCTTCTTGGGAGAGGGAGATGCCACTTGAACTTCTCCCTTGCAGTAGGTCTAATACCCCACAGAGTGCTATGGCAGCAGGTTGTTTATCACTTTTCTCCTTAAGGCTTTTGATGGAAGAGAACAGGCTGTTTTCTTTTCAAATCAAGATCCCAATGTCCTCAGCAAACGCTTTCAACATTTTAGGCCGGGCTATGTCTGCAGTAGCAAGCAGTGCAGCACAACGGGAGCGGATCTGCAGAGCAGAACAGTTCATGCTGAGACCTGAGAGTCCATGCAATGTCACCTGCACACTTGAGATTGGAGCTTCTTAGTTTCATCTGAAGGAAATACAGTCCTCGGGCGTTGAGACTGATACTGATACAGAGCAAAGTCCACTTTGTGGGACAATTGCAAGATTTGCTTTATACACACACTGCAGCAACAAACTAAGACCTAAATGTAGTTTATGTGTAAACCTCCACTTCTATAGGTGTCTGGTTCATGCACAAAACTGCCTTCTGCTGTGCGGAGCTGACAGCTTTTGTTTATGGCTGCAGAATGGGTCTAAAGCAAGGTTAAGTCCAGCCTCAAGGTGTTACTAATAGGGTCTTAACCACAGCACGGGCCTGTTTGGTTCCGTCAGCAGAGTATTCCAGATTTAAAGAATAAATGATTTTATGTAGTTTGAGTTTAATGAAAAATAGATCACAAAGAAACACTAGTTGATTGGTCATTGCTATTTCCTAGATTATGTCCACATTTAGTATTTTTTTCTGGTGGGGAGCAGTGGCTTTGCTTTTTCTACAGTTCATGCCTTTGCGACAGAGGCAGACGTTCAGCTAAATCCTTGTAAAAAGTGCTATGTTGTGTTTAGAAGAAAAAGTGCAATGTTTCTACTATTTATTATGTGAGACATATGTACAATGAAGATAAAATGATAAAAAGGATTTTTCTGTAACAGGATTAAGAGATGAAAATGACTGCTATGTGAATTTCCTTTCAGAAAATCTTGTGCCTAGAGGTTTGTGTATCTTCTAAACAGGGGCAGAATGAAAGTGTTACAGGTGGGGATTTAAAAGTATTGCCAAATGAACAACATAAAGCTATTTTAGTGTGCCACAAGTAAGGTGATAAAGCTTGATCACCTCTTCCTCCTCATATGCTTCAAGCTCTCAATCATGCATTGATGACTGCTAGAAAACGTGCATTGAAAGAACTGTTTGGATGTCTGAGAAATATTTAGGCCCCAGTTTGGCAGAGTACTTAAAGATGTGCACAGCTTTTATAGGCTTGAGTGATCTCCTACTAAAGCATGTTTTTAAGTATTCTTGTTGATTCGGAGCCATGGCTAGACATTTCAATATCAAAAAAAAAGCTACATTTGATTTTTGCTGTTGGTCAGAAAATGTCAATTTAGTTTTAATCACATGGAGTTTGTTTCTGCTTTTTGTACCTGCTTTTTCTTACCAACATAACCCTCCACACCAAGTTCTGGTTTGTTTGTAATTAAGTATTTTGTTTAAGCCAAAGTGAAAGTGTTCAAGTTGAGCACCTGTGAGAAAATCTAGGGAAATAAGAATTAGTCTATGCTCCTTTTCACTGAATACTTCAGCGTTACGAAATTAAAAGTTACAGATTCACTTTCCTCCCCGGTCTGGAATATCTAGTTATTTTATTTTTACATATTATTTATACAGCATGAATGCGCAAAGACTAGGCACTATCTCTGTCATGCTTTTGTAGGTATCTGAACTTGATTAGTCTAAAGACAAAGTGAAGTAGGTTACCTGCTGTATTCTTTTCACAATGTAGCCATCTAAGTAATAAATATACAGTAAATATTATAAAGAACTGTAGTGATACAGAAGGGCATCAAATTCAGAAAGGCCTCCCCCCCAAAAGCTAAAGAAATATGTCTAATATGGATAAATGTGACAGAATAATAGCCATAAAACAAGTACCTTTAAGTTTCATAAGATGAAAAGGAAGATTCTGGTTAGCTCACTTGTATCAAAATACTAAGATGCTGAGCATGTTATAATAACAGTAATTCAGTGCAGAATGGTATCTGCCAAGTAACTGTAAAAACGATAAAATGAAGTTAAAGCTTTATGAGTATGATGCAGTTTCTAAGATGCTTTATTTCTTATAATTTACAAGAAAAAAAAAGAAAAAAATATAAACTTTTTTCTAGAAAAAATCTGGAGGTTTCTTATATGAAATGTGTATGTAGGATATAGAGTAGTTAAATTAACAGTTTTGATAATGATTATTGAAATTATTTGAAACCTTAAGAATAGATCCGATTTTGCATTAGCATGTTTGTGCTTTTAAGGAAAGAAAGAAAGTTGATTGTGTTCTATGTACTCCTAGATGTAGGTAACTGTTTTCAAATCTAGAAGATGATGATACGTTACCTGGATATGAGCCAGAATGCTGTATAGTAATTGTAGTGTTGTCAGTTAAAAACCAGATAAAGCTAGATGCTGATCTGGCAGGAGTTTTGAGGAAGTTAGGAGCAGTTATGCTAGGTAATTGATGTGCGGCCATAGTCTGTTTCTTAGTAAAGATGAATTCTGGAGCCATTCATTGAGGTGATTACCATTGAGCATGTACAAAATCCTGTGCAATTCCAGGGCACCAGATTGCAATATTAGAGCCAACATTTTCTGACTTGACATGGACTGGAATAGAGGAAGAGGTCAGTGGAAAAGGGTGTCTTTGTTCATTAACAACAGCATCCTTTCTGCAAGCAGAAGCACATATAGAGATTCCAATTTCCAGGTGTATATATTTTCATATCTAAGGCACAGGAACAATACAATTTATTTTCCTGAGAATAAAGAATGTGAGAAGAAAGGAAAAAGCCTGTGCTTTAAACACTAAAATTGTTTCAGCAGTTGCATAAGATTCTACAAGCGCCTAAGCTTAGAATTTACAAAACATTTCTTCTGTCATTCAAGTGCAAAGAGTCTTTCATCTGGTTTTATTAGTTTTCAGTATAAGACAGAACAAAAAAATCATTATAATTTTGACCATTATTTGCCGGGTTTATGGCCCATTTCATTGAAATCACCAGTAGTCAAGCCTCTTAGAAGAACAGGTTTGAATGTTATAAAGTCTGCAGCATTGTAGTTGTATGTATGTGTTGTATTTTCAGGTTACTGCACAACAGTATTAACTATGGGAATAGGAAAATTACCTACTTTTTTGTTTGTTTGGTTGGTTTTTTTAAATATATCCTATATATACAAGGATAGAGATGTATTTAAAGCTAAGTAAACGCTCATCTTTTTCTTCTGGCCTTAACTTGCAGAGAAAACTCAATATAAATAAAATATCACTAATGGGCAAAATTTTGGCATGTTTCCAATGTCTCACCTCAAAAAAGAACCCTGAGCTTAAACATGAGGACAAAATTTGTCATAACTATTTTGTTTTTGCTGGAGAACAGGGGTTTTCATCATTAAAATCCTTTCAAGGACTGCATTTGCCAATGTCTTAGCTTACTAATCATCTGAGTAGCTGAAAAATGAATAAAACTAAAAACAAAAAGAACATTTCTGAATGATAAATCCTAAAACAGATTATATAGTTAGCTTATTGCATAAACTATCTAAAATATTACCACAGAAAGAGCTGTGATTTTGTTTTTCCAGTTTAAAAACACGATTAGCTAAACACAGAAAAGCATGGCTCTTATAATTGCATCCTGGTGATTTTTTTTTCTGATTTGAGTATTAATGGCATAGATCGCTGTGTATTTCAATGCAGCTGAATGTTTTACACAAAATGCTGTTGGCTTGTTTTCTTATAGTCAGAAATATTGGTGCAAAATTGTACTGAATTAGCGAGGGATTAGGTGGGAATAGCAGCTACACCACCATCCTCAGATGAAACATGGTGCTGGCTGGCTGAAGTGGAAGCGGTGACAAACCAACCTCTCCCTCTTCCTTCAGCCTCAGACAGGGTGGGTCTGGGGCAGAGAGACTTTGCATTTCTGGATTCCTGGATTACAAGGAATCCACACAAGTCATTGCTCAATACCCAGGCAAGCCTCCTTGCTTCCAGCACCTGTGAACAAGACACACCTTGTTCATGTGTCTGCTCCCTGTTTTGCTCTGGTGTCTCCTCATCCTGAGTATTGAGGGTTTCATATCCTAATAAGTATTTACAGGAAATTACATTGTAAAACATTTACTACAAAGTAGGAACCAAAGACCAGTATGCAGCTGCATAGCCGTACATTGCTTCAGTGCTTCATGGAGTGCTAATGATACTATTCTTTCCGTTTTATTCTTAAGCATTTTAACTGAATTTTGGGTTACAGTCATATATCAAAATTATGATGAGGTTCTGTTCTGATGTAGCAGATGTAATGCTGTTGACTTCAGAATAATTTTGTCTATGTATATCAGCAAACTGTATAATCTAGCACTCATTGATAGTCACTGCATGGGTAAGCACCTTTTACAGGAAAATTTGATCACACAAGATGAACTGTAGAAGAATTTCAGATTTTTGCTACTATAGTTTTCTTCAAGGCATAACTCAACCAGATGTTATCTAAGTTCTCCATTATGTGTTAAACTCTTGTACTTTTTTGGTATTCATTAATCTAGTCCTTCTTCCATGTCTGTAATAAGCAAAACATCTGTTTCTTCTTGTTCAATCAAAGTGCCTACCTCAAGAGTCCTACTTTTAAAATAATGTCATTTAAATAGAAATCCTAGATAGGGAGAATGCATTTCATTAACATATTTAATTTGCATATGAAACCAGCTTTTCCAGAACTCTGCAGGGAAATTGTGGTGGCAGCAGTATGTACTTCTTTTTTTTCTCAACTTGTATACCAGAAAGTTACAGTAAGAAAAAAGAATGTAAATAAATATATGTATCAGCTCAGATGAGGGAGATTAAACTGCAATGACAAGTCATCATTGTGCGTTTGGGACGTTGTCCATTCTAAACTTTCCAGGTGAAAATTGTTTTAATAGAAAGAGCCATATTTTACTCTTAATATTGAGTTTTGGTTTACAAGCAGATCTCAGTTAAGCTTGCCTTTTTTTAAGTGTAGGCAGAAATAATTCCTCAATATACATGAGGCATGTAATAAAATATTTCAATAAAAATAGCTCTTGTAGCTGTACAAACTTACCCCTAGGGGAGAATATACCATGTATCCCAATAATAATTTAAGTCCCTGGAAGAGAGCATTATCCCATTAAGAAAAGAGGGTTGACACTACTGCCTGTAAGACACATGTAAATAAAAAGCAGATAAAACCAGTGGCAGAGATAAAAGGTGCTCTTAGGTAGACCACTGGGGAGCACAATTCTGTAAAGACAATAGCGAGTACTTGCTGAGTGCCACTGAGCAATCCTCGTTAACATTCATAGGTAAACTCCACAGAAAAATGTAGCAATAAGAAGTTTTCTAAGCAAATGTAAAATTGCACTTGAATTTTTTGCGGCAGCTTTGAGGCAGCACAGTTGGGAATGTTGCTGCCCTACTGCAAAGCTCCATGAGGATGGTTAATACATGTAGCTAAGAAGAAGACAGCCTTAAGCTCACAATGGTTTTCTAGTCAATTCAGTGAAGAGTTCATAAAGCAGAAGCAGTGTGATCTTTCAGGAACTGACAGGAATGATGCCAACTTGTAGGGACAAATATTTTTAACACAGGCAAAATACCAGGGCTTCTCCAATCATGCCTCTAGCCAGCAGCATACAGACAGCAGTGTGTTGCCTTAGTATAGTTTGCTAAATGCTGTGCACACAGAGAGAATGGACAGAATTAGTTTTTGCTGGTAACTTGCAGCTCTCCTCATGCTCTGATTTCTATTCGGTGTGCTCAGCAGATCCACCTGCTCGGCTGACCCACCTGCCCTCCGCCTGCTTCTTGCCTGGCCTGATTGCAGCGTTCAGCGTTCCAGCGTGAGGTGTTTTCCCTTCACTGCACGCTGGGAGAGCATACCACAGACATTAGCTAGAAGTAACTGTGCACTTCTTAGCCTAGCATATTGTACACCGTTTTCACTTGTTAATTCAGCAAATAGCATCACCTGTTTCTGGGCCTCAGGAAACCGAGGGGTGCAGGGCAATGGGGGCTGCG
>NW_009636148.1:0-454 GCF_000690535.1 Cariama cristata
CCCAGTACTGACCCCTGAGGAATGCCACTTGTCATCAGTGTCCACTTGGACATCGAGCTGTTGACCGCAGCTCTTTAAGTGTGACCATCCAGCCAATTCCTTATCCACCAAGAGGTGGTCCACCCGTAAAATCCATGTGTCTCCAATTTAGAGACAAGGATGTTGTGCAGGACAATGTCAAATGCTTTGCACAAGTCCAGACAGATGACATCAGTTGCTCTTCCCTTATACACCAATGCTGTAACCCCATTGTAGAAGGCCACCAAATCTGGCAGGCATGATTTGCCCGCCATGTTGGCTGTCATTGATCACCTCCTTACTTTCCATGTGCCTCAGCATATTTTCCAGGAGGATCTGTGTCATGATCTTGCCAGGCACAGAGGTGACACTGGCTGGCCTATAGTTCCCCGAGTCTTTTTTCCCTTTTTAAAAATGGGGGTTATCATTCCCCTTT
>NW_009636148.1:479-15198 GCF_000690535.1 Cariama cristata
GCATCAGACTGCCATGGCTTCTCAAATCTGATGGATAGTGGCTTAGCCACTTCATCCACCAGTTGCCTCAGGACCTGCAGATGCATGTCATCAGGTCCCATGGACTTGTGCACCTTACAGTTCCTTAGACGGTCTCAAATTTGATCTTCTCTACAGTAGCCAGTTCTTTATTCTCCCAGTCTCTGCCTTTGCATTCTGTGACTTGGACAGTGTTGCTCGAGCACTTGCTGGTGAAAACTGAGGCAAAAAAGTCATTGAGTAGTCTTCCTTAGTCTTCCTTTTATCATCAATATACCTATAGAAGCTTTTCTTGTTCCTCTTGATGTCCCTGGCCAGATTTAATTCTATCAAGGCTTTAGCTTCCGTAACCTGATCCCTGGCTGCTTGGACAATTCCTCTATATTTCTTGCAGACTACCTGTCCTTGCTTCCACCCTCTATAGGCTTCCTTTTTTGTGTTTGAGTTCATCCAGGAGCTCCTTGTTCATCCGTGCAGGCCTCCTGTGTTTTTGCCTGACTTCCTCTTTCTTGGGATGCATCGCTCCTCAGCTTGGAGGAGGTGATCGTTGAGTATTAACCAGCTTTCTTGGGTCCCTCTTTCCTCCAGGGCTTTATCCCATGGTGCTCTACCAAGCAGATCCCTGAAGAGGCCGAAGTCTGCTCTCCTGAAGGCCAGGGTAGTGGACCTTGGGCCCCAGCAGCACCTCTGCCCTATTGGCACATCCTTGCAGGAAGGCAAGGGGCTCAGCCAAACTGCGCCAGGGGAAAGCAGGTCTCCTGCTTTCAGAGCTCCTGTCAGATTGGGCAAAAACACAAGGGAATCTAAATGGATTTTTTTTTTTTCTTGGCTTGTACACAGGGCTTTCCCTGCTAGATCTTGGTCTGGTGGGTAGTCCTAAGAGGGCACAAATTCGAGAGGCTTGCTGCTGTCTGAGTGTGCCATTTGCACTAACCTCACCCACGATGGACACGCCCAAGGAGGGGCAGTCGGCTTACTTGGCCTGTTTTTAACATTTATTGCATTTTCTTCCCCTCAGGATCCCCCAACGATCACCCTCCCACCCCTCTGCGCTCTCTCCCCGAGCCTCAGGGCCGCGCCGCCACTGCGCACAAAGAGCCCGCCCCCTCCCTCATGCTCCCTCCCGCTGATTGGCGAGCTCTGCCTCTCCAGCGCCCAATCGCTAGCTAGAGTGATCGCCGTGGCTACGGTGAACGCTGTGCGGCCTGGGCGGCAGCCATGGCGGCCTGCGGGCCCGGGGTGCGCCTCGGGAACTGGGAGGAGGACGAGTGTTTGGAGAAGGTCGTGGTGGAACCGGGCCCTTCTCTTCTCTAGCTCCCGCGCAGCCTCCCCTGCCTCTCCCTCTCACGATGTTTCACCCTAATTCTTTAAATTCAGTTTAAACCCGAGCTTGTGAGTGCTGGATAACTTCTGCCCTCTCTCTCCTTTGCCAGCAGGATCGCTTGAGGGATTTTATGCATAAAAGAGAACGAGGAGAACTTTTGATACAGAAAATCAACAAACTTCAAGATACTCTTTTAAAGAAGGTAATTTTAAAAGAAGATTATGTCAATCCTCTATGATTCCACATAGAATGGCGTAACTGTTATTAGTGTTCTTTATGCATTAAGAATGCTATGAATTAGCATTTTATATGCTGAAATACTTCTGATATTAGGTTCAGATAATTCTGTAAAAAATTATGTGTATTTTAATTTAGATACAGCTGTCAGTATCTAAGGATGGATTCCTTCATTTCGGAGACACTGTGATGCTTTTGAACCCAGACAACAAATCCTCCGTGGAGAGTCACCCTGGAGTGTGTGGCAGTCTGACTTTGGCAATTAGTCTGGATGAAATACCCATGTATTCAGCCAAATCACTCCACGCCCCTTGTGGAGTTGGCGGAGTCAAGAGTGTGGACCCTGTGGGTCGAAATACTTTTTGTATTTTAAGGTTTGGTAGTTTATTCTGAGTTGTTTTCAATTATTATTTTAGCTTTCAGTATCCTGTTTTGAGAAATATGCAATGAAATTTGCTAATATACAAATGAATTTGAATAAGATTAATTTATTTAAGATGGAGTCTTTAACTTGGGTCATGCATTAAGCTTGATTCTGCATATGCTTGATACGCATAATTCCAAGGAAGTTTAAGTCAGCTTAGAACTGGTGTGAAAACAGAATCAAGTTCACTGTACCATTTGGTAAACTCTGCACCTGTATTTAATGTGGTCATATTTCAGCTGTAGAATACAAAACATGTCCAAGTATCACTTACTATTGTTATTCACTCTCCTGTAAATAAGGTCTCTGAAGCAGAAATTTGTGTCAATGCTTTTGCTGTAAATGAAGTGGACAGTGTTTTTCTTGTCCTAAAAAAAACCCCTAACCAAACACCATATTCTCTCTCTCAAAGACATATTAATTCCGGCTGTTTGTGGGAGAAGAAACAGAAGAGCAGGGTCCCGCTCAATAGTTGAAGGCTGTGCCTGAGTGCCTGTATTTGACAATAATAATAGTGCATAAGAGTAGAAACTAACCCATATAGTCCTGATTGAGCAAAACACTTTGGCTTAGACCTAAGAAAGAATTTTGATGCCAAGAGCATAATTTGGGCCTTCTAGAACTGCAACCAAAATATTTTTGCTTAGCTGCTGTCTGATCTTAGCGTTGTTGGCACTGAATGCTATTGAGTCCCTCATTAACCAAGTTCATCAGCTACATAAATCTTTTATGCTGAATATACTTAGAAAGCCTGGCACTTAATTTAGTGATTCTTTAATGTAAAATACAGAAATAATTCTGGAAATAGGGATATACCAGCATGTATATTGATGTAATGAACAAAATTATTGAATATCAGTTACATATATTATTAGCAACATATGTTAGGTTACAGACAAACACAAACGCACACTGTTCTGCTTTTAGCCTGTGATTTTTCAGATGCTTGTATTAAGTACATTTTAAAGGGACACTCAGTGCTGAATTCCCATTGATTTTTCATTGGATGTTATCTTTCCACCCTGCATGTTAATGAATGCATCATGAAAAGTAATCAATACAGCCTGTTTCTATTCTGTTAAATATTTTAACCAGTAAGTCAAGTATGAAATGTCTTTTCAGTTAAGATATTTTACCTATTTTTAAAGGTAAGCTTTGTATTAATACAAAGTGTTGTCACGAGACCTAACTATAGACCGAAACAACAAAAAAAAGAATAGTAAAGCTGATTATTTGAATGTCTCTTTCTTCCTTTTTATAACTTTAACAGTGTTGATGGAGATGCAGTGGGTGAACCGATTAGATTTGGGCAAAACTTTGGTCTTGGGACAACAGGAGGATTTTCTGACCAAATGGTAAGGCAATAAAGTTGCAAATGGCAATGGCAGCATGTACTGATAGTGTGCATTTAATTTTTCTCTCTCTCTCTCAAGCTGTACAGTGGTTCAACATCTTAGCTTTACAGAACAGATTCAGAATCATACGTAGATCAAGATAAGCAATATCTATTTAGAAAGTTTATGAAACTTGCCTGAGATCAGGTGTGCAGGCCAAGGGGGCTGTCAGCCAGAATGACTGGATAAAGGAGATTTTAAAAAAGAAAAGAAAAAAGGAAACTAAAATTAGCTTATGAATCAGGAAAGAATTCATCATTAGAGAGAGGTGTTTGTGGTTTTTTTTTTTTTTACTTTAAATAAATCCAAAATGAGAAGATTTCATTTCTTGTGAAAGTAAGTCTATAGTAGGTATATGAAGTAACATACTATTCTATCATCCTAAGGGAGCAGATTTCTATTAAATGTTAACATTGTTTCCCTCTGCAAGTTAGAAGCAAATAAGGCATTACATGTTACATATGCATACAAAATAAAGCACCACAACTTTGAAAAAATTTTCCCTCAGCAACCACTTTGGTGAGACAGAATCTTTGGAATGTAAATTCAATTTTAAATTAGTATTCACCAGTCTGTATATAGAATAGCTACTTAATGAGTTTATGAACAGTATACAATCTGTGTTATGGGTTTTCCAGGTGTAGCTTTAGCTTGGCAGACTGATTTTTCAGGAGCCAAGAGAAAATTCTTTGTGTGGAAAAATATTTTTAAAAATTACATATCTTGTTTCTTTTCTATTTATACTGTCCTTAATATATATATTTTTATTTACAGTTATATCTGGCAAGTGACCATAAATCATTTACAAGATCTGCTAAAAAATCTTACCTTCAGCAAGTATTTTTGACAGATGAGCTTTCCCATTTGACTTGCTGGCAAGCCTCCTTCTTGGATCCACAGCTGCGTCTTGAATATGAAGGATTTCCAGTTCCTGTAAGAATTAAAACTGTAGAAAATGTTATGAAGATTTAATTGAAACAGTAGATGGAGTACTTAGAAAAAACTTGTGTCCATTTTATTCACATATTTTCCTTATGTAAGTTCTGACCTGTAATTTTAGGAAAGGGAGAGGGAAGGAACAATCTCCTTAACCAGGGAATCTGCATATACAACTATTAGGTTCTGGTGTTCATTTTGAGGTTGACTTACTCGGTTTTTCTCATCAGAATTTTTTGATGGTTGACATTATCATGTTGTGAGGATGCAGTACTTGGAATCTGCTTTTTAGAACTTCTGAGCACTAAATTCCATTTCCAATATTAGAATCTGTGATTAATTAAGAACTCCTATACATTAAATTTAAAAAGTATTAAAAAACCCCCAAGGCATCTGAATAAGTGGACTGTTTTCCAAATGTGTTTTTTAACCTTTTGTAAATACAGTAAGCAGATGCAGTATTTTCCTGTGGCCCATAACTGCTAGGCTTCCTGAAGTGCTGGGTGTATAGCAAAATATCACAAATATAACTGTTCTTCTACAGCCTTGAACTGTGACTCATTTACATGAATCAGCTTACTAATAAACACAGTCAAAATTACGTCATTGTCAAAAACAACATTCTTTTTCACAGTATTGGTAAATGGAGGTGACTAAAAATTAATTCTGTTTTACATAAAAAATTGCAAATTGGTAACATATAAAGGTCCATTTCTAGACTGTCCCCAGACCATCTGGATCTCTCATATGGCAAATATCAATTGTAAGAGGAATTACCTTTATGGCACAGGCCACTGGAATGATGCTCTACTACTTGCTTGACTTTTTTTTTTTTTTTCCCCCCGAAGTGCCCAGTACAAGGAAGTGGAATGGAATGTATTGGACAGGAGAATGTGTCTGACCTGAGGGCTAAGCATTTGGCTGGTCTGAGCTGTTAAGACAGTTGTTTTGAGAGCTAATAGGGTGTAAAATATCTCTGGGTTTTTGTACAGCAGTCTCAGAGTGATACAGAGCAATGTGGGCTTACACTAAGCAGTAAATAAAATCATTTAATTTGAATGGGAATAGTTAAAATCAGTGTAAAAATGCCTGTCAAGTGTCTTCCCGTGTTTTTTTTCCAGGCAAACTCTAAAATGATTATTACTCATTGCCATACTAATCGGAGCTTAGCTGTTCCAAGGAAATTTTGGACAAGGTAAGACTAATTTATAACTGGCAGGGATATGCATAATGATGTGCCAACATCAAGAATTACTGTAAGAAGCAAGATAGGTGCTTTAGGAACACACTGAGGAAATGGAAAAGAACACAAAATGCACATTCTCCTTTCCCTTATTTTATTTCTGGGCTACAGTGTGTGCCCCTGTGATGCTACAGACAATCAGCTCGGTCTGTATTTTTTTTTTTCTTTTAATTCATATCATATCATATATTTCTAGCCTTCTCTAGTTTCTTGATGGTTCTCTCTGAATATCTTGAGCAATTACAGCTGTTTTGGGTTTTTTTAATTAAAAAATGGTATACTGAGAAGTGTAAGGAATAAGAGAGCTAAATAAAACCACATTGCGTAAAACTGTATATTGCTTATGTCCATATGAATCAGTCTCTCAACAAACTGAAGTTAATACAACAATTCAAGTTAATATGCATGCATTAAATTAATATCAATTAGGTATTGTTAAGGAGTATACCAATTGTTTCCCATTAAATTCTGAGCAAGATCTGACTGAGGATTTGTGTCAGGTTTTTGAGGATGAAACAAGATCTGAAAGTTTGAGGCTGAAACAGTTATTAAGTAGCCAGAGTCTTCCTCAGTCAGAGAGAAATGTTGATGTCAATGGTGATGAGAACCTAAGGAGATTGTACATACTGAGTTGGTGTATCTGTGCCTTATACTGAAGGGGCTGCTTTAGCTCTGAAGCTGGAAAGGTGGCATTTCCCTTTGATTTCAAATTCCTAAATTATTCATAGGAAACAAAATGGACAATTGAATTTCTTGTAAGGATCTGATATTTGAAAGTGCCTGGTGATATTTCTGAATAAGCCAAGAGAAACATGAGAAAACCTTGAAGAATTCACAGATAATGCAGATTTGCTGAATTTGCATATATATTAATTCCCCTTGCCTACCTCCTTTTCTTTAACTTGGCAGGTCTTATTTTGGAAAAGAATATGAAGTAATTTGTCACACTTATCTGGACTCCCATAAAGCTGAAGAAGATAAGAATTACTGGGAAATAGTTACAGGAAATCCCAGCGATGAGGACGGTACAGTGATTGACAGACCCAACCTTCACCAAGGGAGGATCAGAAAGAATGAATTTTGTGAAGAGACATAGAATATAAAAATCCAAGACTACAGCTGACAGAGGTTGATGAGATTCTGATTCTTGGTTTTTCTGTTTAAATTTTAGAGATGTTTGTTTTAAAAATGGAAATGAAATCTACCATTAGTAATATTGCATAATCTCATTAACTCATCAAGGTTATACAATGGGCAAAAACTAATAAAGTTTGATGAACCCACGCACAACATCAAAAATGCATGAATCAGGACAGGTTCATTTTTCCCGTTTTCATGTTCACTGATGGCAAAAGATGTCAGAATCCAGGAAATCCAATATATTTTCACTAAATCACTGGGTTTCAGAGTATATTTAACCAATTCTTCCAAAACCAAACCAGTGTCACACTTTTAAAAAGGGCGAGTGAGTGTACAGTTTCCAAAACACTGAAAACCAAACTCATGCAAGCTATCATGGGATACTTTGACATTTAAAGTTCATCTGAAAGAAGGTTGGTTGTTGAGCTTGTTCCATGCTCTGTCTAGCACAATGTTGCCAATTATTAAAAAAATCACGTGAGGTCTTTTCATCTTGAGTTTGGCTTTCAATTTATGGGAATTAATTAAAAAAGGTATAAATTGAGTTTTTTACATTTGTTCATGTATTCTAAACATTTAAATGCCAAGTAATCAAGAACTTGAGCACAGTGATACAGACTAGAGACTTCTGACAGCCTTTTCCATGCATTGCCATGTTCAATTTGCCTCCAGCCCACAGAATTTTTCAATCCATAATAATTTCTATGAAGTTTGACAGAAAGATAAAATAGTCAAAGAAAATTAAGTCCTTACAAGTTTCATGAAAATAAATGCCAAAGTAGAAAAAGAATAAGAGACACTGAAAGTTTATCCAGTAAGAAAAAGATTGTAGTCTAATTAGACAGCGGAGAATCCACATTAAAAAAATGGCCCAAGAATGGTAAAAATTTCAGCTGGAACTCACATTTTCTTAAACAACAAAATCAATCAAGCATGAGATGCAAAGACATGGAAAATAGATGTCATTACTTCATAGAGTTACCTGTCTTTATATGGAAGCTGAAACAGCACCACAGAGATTCTTCTTAATGTATGACATTCCATTATATCCATTTAGTAAAGCCAGAATATTCCATTTCTTCCTGTAACACAAGAGCGGACTCTTTCTGCACAAAGTAAGTGAATTTCTGAGTAAAATACTACATAAATCGCCATTCTCAAAAAGGATTCCAAATATCTTCAATGTTCATAAATGTCAAATAAAACTTTTTAAGTTTTACCAAAACAAAACCACTAAACTTTCACAAAAGAAGGGACTGATCCAAACATGTCTTCAAGCTCTATTCCCAGATAGACTATATGTTTCAAACCCACTGGCAAGGCTTTAAAAGTTCTGGCCTTTATTCAATATAAATGAAATCAGCAGACTGCAGAATCGGCCTACTAGCACTTGGCATACAGGGTCTCGGAGCAGGGGACAGATTATGGTTCTGTGACATGCAGGATTGCTTTGGGGGAGTGTATGGTGGAGGACAGTTTTTGAATCACACTCCTCATGTGCAAACCTTCACAGGTCTGTGGGTGTTGTAGAGGAAATTATCTTTAGGAACTTTTTCTTTCACTTTTTCTTTCACTTTGTACATAAAGATACGAGAGCTGGCGTGTGGCAAATGATACATGTTTTTACAGAGGCACTGTTACTACTCCAATTTACAGAGATTAAAATTCTGCACATTTTCACAATAGATTGACATAATTCTGCTTTGATTTTGTAGGTATTAAAGTAGAAAAACTTAGGCTGCGTGAGTGCACTGCAGTGTTTCTAATTTGACTGTCGTGGACATTTATTGGTATTAGATATAGCTATTTTGAATCTGGCAAAGTCTCTTTCCTCTGGGTTAAACATAAGAAACAAGAAGAGGCCTTAAACCAAAACCATTGCTGAAACAAAGATTTGTGTGAACTCATGCAGGAATGAGAACTGTGTGGGCAGAGTGCCTTGGCCAGCTAATGTTATGGATAGGAGTGTTTGTATGAATTTGTGTGGAAGAGAAGCAATGCAGGCTGTACAAAAACAAGTTTTGTAAAGTCTTAGAGGAAAACCAAAGCAATAAATAGATACGGAAATTAGTATAGAAGTAGGTAATGCTGGAATTACATGCTGATTAAAAGTGGCTTGGAGACTCTTGTGTGTGTTTTGATCAGTCTGTGCTCATGGGAAAGGACTTCCTGAGCTGTTGGAAAATAACCAGGATTGAATCAATAATTCCTGATTCCATTATCTGTTTTTCTTCTTACTTAATACAGTTTTAAAACCACAGATTTCTGCATAGCTTCTTAAATCATATAATACATATTTATAATTCAGATGATTCATGATATCAAATACAGATATTTATCTGTTACCTAGTTTTTGTTTTAAAAACTGGTTTTTATACTTCTTAATGTCCACATGATGGCACCACATTTTTCTACACAGCACAATTATTGCTACATATGTAAAACAATCTGAAATGTTTAAATCCAAATGAGTCCCTGATACAATGCCACAAAACCTAACCAAGTTAATTGAGGCTTGAATTTGGGCTAGGAGATGTCATCAAAGTTTTATCACGTTTTTGGAAAATAAAGTTAAGCAACAAAGGTAGATACAGGAACATAGAACATTGTATATTGCATACAATCAACTTCTTAAAGCTAATTGGAACATTAATTTGTAACCAAAACATACTTAGAGAAAATTATCTTTAGGAGATTTTTCTTTCATTTTCTGTGTAAAGATATTAAACCTGAGGTGTGACAACCAACGCATGTTTTTATAGGGGTACTCTTATTACTTGCTCCAACTTACAGAGGTTAAAATTCTGCATATTTTCACAACAGATTGACATAATTCTGCTTTGCTTTTGTAGGTATTAAACTAGAAAAACCCAGGCTGTGTAGCATGCACTGCAATGTTTCTAATTTGACCGTTGTGGACATTTATTGATGAACACAGGATTTAACATAAAGATCTATGGGACTGAATATTAGTGCAGAATCTGAACAATCCTGCAACTGCCAGTTAGAGACAAAATACGGTCTAGTGGATAGGTAATGGAGATCTGAACCATTCTCCAGACCTGACCACTGTGTAGCTAAGGGTAGGCACTGTATTTTGCTTGTGCTAGTATGGCACACCGTGAAATATGGACAGTGATGCTTGCCTCGTTTGCAAAGCACTTTGCCATATACCAATGAAAAGCAAAAGAATGTATTGAGAAAGCTTTTAATGCCTCTTCCAAATTAGACCCAATTTGGATAGCTCTACAAAGAACATTGTGGTAAGATAAAACTCACTTTACCTTCATTCCAGGCAGCTCAAAAGCTGTTAGCATGAAGCTGATCCTAAGCTATTAGTCCTTGCTGAGGGACAGGGTGCATTAGTTCAGATTTAGTGCTGTGCTAATATAGCTTTTCGTAGGCCTGAGGCACAGAGAGAACTCACATCTGCATTAGTTCAGATTTAGTGCTATGCTAATATAGCTTTTTGTAGGCCTGAGGCACAGAGAGAACTCACATCTGCACATGTTTGCCTGTGCAGACATGTGTTAGCAGCACAACATTAAAGAGAGGTACAGAGAATTGAAAGAGTCTCCTGTGCAGACATGTGTTAGCAGCACAATATTAAAGTAAAGAGAGGTACAGAGAATTGAAAGAGTCAGCAAAGAAAAGCTGACTAGTTAACTAGTTAACTCACACATTGGTAACACTGGAAAAACTGCCTTTTCACTTCCCTGTCTTTTGCATGCTTCCCCAACTCATATTTCACGTCACATCACTTCTCCTCTGCCAAGTCATCTAGCCCAAACTTACCGATTTGCTGTGGTTATAAAGTGCTCTTCTAGCACTCAGCACAAGTCCCTGGCCCCTCACCCTAATCACATCAGTATCTTCAGAGGCTGCTTTTCTTTTCAGTGGTTGTCATGAAGTATTGTTTTAGCTCAGACAGCTGATGAGTGGAGGATGCCATATGCAGGTTTAGCAACTGAATAAAACATCTGAGAAGAAAAAAAAAAAAACGAAAAAAAAAAAGGCATAGAGAACATTAAAATAAGAAATTCCACACAGCAGTGGAAGAAAATATCCAAGCACTGGAAAATTTGGTGGAGTTGGCAGGTAAGAGTGTGATTTTGATAACATCTGTGCCCACTCACCCTAAATTAATATTGCATGTCTATTGTAAATTGGGGGTGGTGGTGTGTGAAATGTTCTTTTAAAACCATATCTGTTGCTTTAGAAACACTTAAAATACTTTTTAATGCATGAAAACTCAACTAGTGGGGGCGCAAAATACAAATACAGATGTGAAATGCAAAACACATCAAATGCAAGTGGAAATTAGGAAATCTCTCTGTCATTTTGTCAGCTACACTTCCCTTCTAATTCTGTTCTGTTTCAGGCTTTGTCCCAGCTCTTACCTCCATTCTCTCCCTGGCCTGCCTTATTTCCTTGCCTGTACACAGTATAGCAAGCCACAGTTTGCTAGGTCCCCGCTTCATGCTGGTTTGACTTCAACCTGGAAGCAGTAAAAGGGAATCTAATCCTTAATACTGCTTTCCCCGGGGTAAGAGGAGGAGTGGAAAGACCTGTCACCTTGCTGGATGTGTGCTATTTCAGCAGGGATATGAGCAGCCATAATATTGTCAGCTACTTGATTTGTACAATAGGTTAGCATTACTTATAATGAGAGGGATAACTTGCCATGAAGAGCAAGGGAGACCACCCCCCATATTTTTTTTTTTCTCTTTTTGGGTCAACACTGTGTATAGAGGTCATGTAATGAAACAATTTACAATTTTCTTCATTTTTTTTCCACTGCTGGGCTTGTACAAGGCAACATGTTTTATGCCAGAGAAGAGAATCATCAGCATAGTGCTAGAAAGCATTGCTACAACAGAGTCACTTAGCTTTCTCTCAAGAAGTTTCTGTATTTTTTAGCAAGGAGGACTCAAAGTGCAGTAGGATAGGCACAAACATTAAAGAATGCCTGATGACATTAATACCCACATTCAATGATGAAATTAATTCATACACATGCACCTCTGCTGTATGTTTACATGAGAAACTCAGAGATCTAATCTCCCAACATCTGTTAAATGCTGCTTCATACAGTACATCAAAACAAAACTAAACAGACCATCCAGTTACAGGCCAGCTAGTATATATGTTTCTATAACACTGGTCTTGTTTTAATTACAGACTCCTTGGGGCAGGGATCATGTCTTCATCTTTTTTTTCCAAATATGAACAACTACAGCAGAGAGTTCAGTAAGTAATAGCATAAAGCTGTTATTAAACGTAGTTGTAAGATGACAAGAAATTGAAGTAGACCTGGTGCAAATAACCAGAAATACAGGCATATGAAATCTACACATAAAACAGCACCAAATAGTAAACTCTTAGTGTGGGGTATGAAGATGCAACCGCCTAAGTAATTCTGACGTTAATAGGAGTTGCTAGGAGAAAAGCCCACAGACCACAGTGCTGTCCCTGTGGGTCTGACAAACCCACAGAGGGGAATAAGAATTATACATGGCAGCATGTACTTTTTTATATATATTTAGTTACTTAATTATATGGCATACTAGTTAAAAATACCTAACGAATTGTTAGCACAAGTCCCATTTGCAAAGGTGACACTGGTCCAGAGAAACTGAAGAGCTGTTTCTGCAGCTTATTCACATTAAAAGTGTTAGGAATTAGGTTGTACATACCTTTAGAGATCTTAGTCTTACTAAGAAAATCGCTTTCAGAAATGGTATTTAGCTGATTCTGAAAATGTTACCTGTAGAATTTATAAAAATATTAAATCCCTAAATAAAATGAAAGCAAGAAACTAGTGAATAAGCGAAGCAGTGAATTAAAGTTTGAATTACCTTTCCTTTATGGGCAAAACTTCTTAAAACTCCTAAAATGCTAATTGGCATAGATTGTTGTTAAAAGATTAAACACAACAGTTTGTGAAATCCAGATCAGACAAGAATTTCTATCCTTCCTCCCTGGTTTCCTACCACTCCTCTTGCTTGGGCTTTCTGCCTCTTCTATATCCTGAAGAAACAACTGAGCAGTTGTTTGGGGAGAAGTTTAAGGTTCATCAGCTTTTCCGGTCTTTTTGCTGACAATTTTGGCAGCATCAGTTTAGCCAGAACACCCAAGATGTATTATAGTGTCACAAATAACCAGTGAATTTTACTGACCATTAAAAGAGGCATATTTTGCCATATAAATATGCATATATATAGAAATAAAAATGAATTGACACTATATACACATACACACACTGGGTACTTTAATGCTGACACAGAAATAACATGTAGTTCAGCATATGCAGGAGAACAATCTTTCCTCATCTAAAAAGTTTATTTTGAAACTACCTGAACTAATCAGTTCTTTCAGTGTAATCTTAAGTGGCCAGGGACTTATGCAGGTCTGATTACAAATGGCTCCAAGGCATCACATGGTAATCCAGAATAACACTCTAACTACTCTTAGTACTTCACCATGCCCCCTTTTTTCTTATCAGTTATCATTCCCCTTTCTGCTTGCTGCACAATTGTGTCCTCAAATCCAGCTGACCTCAGGTTCTACTCACAGTCTTACAGAGAAACTAAAAAGTTGCCTAGAGATAGGCCAACTTATGAGCTGTGCTCTTTGTTGCTCTTAAGCCAGTCAGTGTGATAATTTGCTCCAGAACATGTTGAGTAGAGGACCTAGATCACTTTACTATGTGGTCAATAATTCACAATTACGACAAAAGGAACTTTTTACCTTGGTGGCATAAGTTCTGTGATAAGGTCCTACTTTATTTTACTGTGTTTTGTGAATTTGCTGCCAAAAGGGCAGTTGAAATTTGCTCTTCAAAACTTTCTTATTGAAACACCAGCTTCGGCTCAAACCAGGAATTCTGGCAGAAGTCACCATATTATACAGAAATATTTATGACCAATAAAACATTGTTAGTCCTTAAGTCGAACAAACATTAATAATTTGAGCAGGTTGCTGTGGTATTGGTAAAACAGTTTTCAGGAATGCAAAGCAGCTATAGTTGAATCTATCAGCATTCAAACTTTAACGTAACGGGCAGCTTGAAATGTAATTAAAGAGTGCCTCCCACATTGTTGCTTAGAGAGGGGAAGCCAACCAGGATAAAGGGGAAGGTCTGAGTATGAAATTTATAGACTTAGTGCAGTTGACTCTGGCCTAGCAAGTTCTTGAAGAAAGTGGTCAGCTATAGTGTGCACTGAGACAAGCATCTCAGCATTCAAACTTTAACGTAACGGGCAGCTTGAAATGTAATTAAAGAGTGCCTCCCACATTGTTGCTTAGAGAGGGGAAGCCAACCAGGATAAAGGGGAAGGTCTGAGTATGAAATTTATAGACTTAGTGCAGTTGACTCTGGCCTAGCAAGTTCTTGAAGAAAGTGGTCAGCTATAGTGTGCACTGAGACAAGCATCAGCGGATGAGCCAGTCACCCAGTGATTAGGTGGTCACATAGCTGCATGGCATTACAAATTCATATTTATGCCTATTGCAAAGTAAAATGTATAATAGATCATAATTACAAAAATGGGAGTTGGACTAATTTCTTATGTACGTAGTAAATTGATGCAGCTCAGGTGAGGGGCAGCAACCAACTCTCTTTTGTTTTTATGGCACCATTGTAGATCAGTGATAATAGTAGACAGAGGTAAGGAGCAAAGAGACTAGCCAGGCCAAAAATCCCCTATGTTTGAGTTTCGTCTCTCCAGTCACAGTTTCAAACAAAGACAAAACTCCTTCCATTTCCCTAGCTAATACAGGTAATGGTATTCCATTCTGCACTTTCTCATGCACGTATCATGTGCCTTTTCATCCCCCATTTACTGTATCTGTGCATCAGCATCCCTCTATGTTAAACGGGCATAACTCTTTTCTAAAGGAAGACAGGAAAAAGTCTTTTGTGGATGTTTATTAAGTGCTCATAAGAACAACATAGAAATATTACAAAGAAAAATGTTATTATTCTTAAGTGTCTCGGCATT
>NW_009636148.1:15229-19557 GCF_000690535.1 Cariama cristata
TTTACCATAAAATTTGCCTGCATATATTTGCTCTCAAATAACACCGAATTTCACAGGTTGAATTAATAAAGTTAACAATTTTGATTAAGTTATCAATTTAGCTAGACAAAAAAATCTCTGGATCTATTCTTTTTTCCCCACATTCCTTTTTCAGACACAAATGACAATTTGTTTAAAAGGGGTCCATGTAGCTATCTCAATAATTACAATGTATGACCTTAGATATCACATAGCTTGTTCTCACTGCTCATTGAAAATTTTGAAGCTTCCAGAGGTACTTGTAATTCAACATTCTCCTCTGTCCCATGCTAATGAATATCTAACTATGTATCAACTGATTGTACCATGTTAGGCGGTTATGGAATTTTGTCCGTAAGTGCTAACTGATTTTAAACAGTATCACAGTTTGGGACTTGTGAATGGTTTCTGCTGAACACTAGGCTTTATACAGCATTCAGAAACACCAACACAAATTCCTGCTTCCTATGTAATTAGCTTAACAAGGATTTGGGGAGTAACCATTTGCACTATATGGTTGATGTGTGTAACTTTTTCATCTAAGCAATTATTTCTGAGAACAGAAGGTTCATTCATCACAGAAAGAACTGAGGCAAAGTGAATTTATACCACATATTTGGCCTGTTACATGACACAACCATTAGCTGTTTGGTTTTAGAAGTTAAACGTTACATATAAGCCAACAAGCGGTGAAGGTTTTTTGGCTAGCCCGTGTAACCTATAGCAATTATAGGTTTTCTGCAATAACACAAGGTTCATATTGTAAAGAAAGACGTCAGAATTGGTATAAATGCACAATAATGGTTTTTTAAACATACTTGAAGCTATTCTATGAAAGAGAACTTATTAACATGCTGGGGTAGGGCAGCAATTTTTCCAAATGAACAGAGAAATTAAGTGAGCACAATCCTCCTGTCTCACTTCATGAACAGAATATTCGTCACCTAGAGTTCTTGTGCCTGCAACACAACAGCACTGTTGGCTAAGACAGGCTTCCTGAGGGTGGGACAATGAAACTGAACTGCTAGCCAATGAAAGGAGTTCTTAAAGAACTTGGAAAACACATCCATGAAAACAAAATTACAGAGAAAAAGAAGAACACAAATTAAAGCTGTTCAAAATATATTTAAACTTGCAGAGCTATCTGTCCCTGGGGAAACTCCAATATGATATTAAGCTTCTGCAGGTGAACATCAGTTATTTTCCCCACAGAAATAAACAATGATAATCTTTTCAATTTAATAGTAAAATATAGCCATAGTTACATTCTTCAATAACAGCCTGTGAATTTCGTGTTGATGCTTTTCTCCCTTATTGATCACAGCTTAAAGAGTACGCTTGAAAATTTAGAGATCAAAAAACCCCCACTCCTTTGTCACAGTTAAAAACAGTTTGCCTCATATAGTTCCTGTTACTGCAAAAAGATCCTGGTATGATAAAGCCACTGGTTATGGAATAAGAAGTGTATTGGGTTTACATTTCAAAATTCATTAATCTATGTAATGTTTGCATGTTGAGTACAATCAGGGCAACAACTAATAAGTTATAAATAATAGCTTCACTTAGGTAAAGAAAACAAACCATTAGCGAGGTGAATCTATTTTACCTGAATTTGCCAATTACTACATTACATTTTTCCAATCCAGAAGAACATTAATGCAAAATATGAATGGCTGGGCAGGTTTTGAAAAAAGAACTAAACAGAAAAGTAGCTCCCAAAATTGGTTATGAGAGTATTAACTGTTGAAATGAGATGAGCCACTATGCCCAAAACAGTACATCACTGCTGTGGTAAATTGTATAGAGCAGAATAAACATTCTAGGAAGTTCTAATTACCTTAATGATGAACTTTCATTTAACCATATTTCTGATTCAAATGCATCTGCCTTCACATCCCAGTCCTCTGAATTCTGTCTCATGAAGGTATTTACACAGACAGCAAAGAAATCACATTGCAACAATCTGCTGGAGGAAAAGAAAACAAATTCTTTAGTCTGTTACTGCAAAACATGCTGCTCAGACTTCTTATAATTGTTTTCTGAACTCTTCTCACCTTGTCAACATCTGTGCTAAAAAGAGTGGATGCCAGAATTGGCTTGTTTAATGCTTTATTCAGTGTTAAGGATGCATCCATTTTCAAGGCTGCATCCAAGGCCACAGCGAGGGTGGATGGCCTGGGGCTAGCTGGAGAAAAGATTTGCATCCTCCAGCCCCCTTCCTATTCTCATTTCTCTTTGCTTGAGCAGTCTGAGACCAGCAGAAGCTGTTCCCCCGGAGTCAAGGAAGCAGGGAGGGGAAGATGGAGAAGTGAGGTTGAATGAACAGAACTCAGTAGTTAGGCGAAGAACAAGTGGGAGCTGCTTTACTGAATTCAGCTGTTCGTAAAGTATTCCATGCTGCTTTTGGAAGACTGGAAGGGACTCTTCTTGTGTATTGTGATTATGATTTTCTCTCTCCTGCCACTCTGCTGCTCTTGGTAAATGCTAGCTTTGCTCTGGATGTACTTGTCCATACAGAGTTTTAACAGCCAGTTGCCATTAAATTCTTTAATAAAGCCATTTGAATAATGGATAAAAGCATAATTTTAGAGGTATAACCTAGCTGTATATTTTAAATGGCATAAGGTGTTTAAGGGTAAAGAACAGCTGAGGACTAAGAAAAATATTAACTCAGAAAGTAGTGAAGACCGAATAAAAAATACAAGTTAGTAGTTGTTTTCAGCTTGGAAGGATATTAACAAGTGGAGATACCAAGACCTACACCAAAACTGGGGTTAATTTAATATATTTACTACTCATCTGGAAAGCAAGCATGCAATAACACAGGCAGCATAATTGGGAAATTGTACATGGTCATTTAGAAAAGCCACAACTTCTAACAAAAAATCCAACCCTAAAGGAAGGGACCAGACAAGATGGCAGCTGAAATTTAGTGTAAGTAAGTGTCAGGTAACGTGTAATGAAAGAAACAATTTGAACTATTCATATACATTAATGGTTTGCAAAATCACTCAAGAAAAGGATCTAGGTGTTACTGTGGACAGCTTAATGGAAACTTCTACTCAGTGCACAGTAGTGGTCAAAAAAGCAAACAAGATGTCAGGCTATATTAAAGATGGATTGGAGAATAATACTGGAAGTAATACGATACCATCAATAAAGCATTCTTAATTTTAAGGTTAGCTTATTTTGCTTTCATTACCTGAAAGGAAATAGGAATCACCTGTAAAAGGGAATTAAAAGGGATTTAGGGGCATAGATCAACTTCTATAAAGTGAAGATTGTTAAAGCGTGTCAGAATTGGGACATCCTTCAAATTAAAACAACTTCTCTGCTCCTCAGTTCTTCAGTTTGTAAACAAGGATAGTCGGAGCCACTGACCTTTGTTGTATCTGCTGAGATGAATGGATGAAAAGTGGCATACAGACTGTGGATGAGCTTCTTTTGAGCACAAAGCCTGAATATCATTTCCCTGCTGTTCCAGAGAAAAAGGGAAAACTCACCGAACCTCTTCTCTGCTCTCACCTGAGCCCAGTCTGCAGGGCCCAGTCCAGCACCATGATTTATCCAGCTTAGGCTCAGCTGATGACTATACCCAGTACCTTCTATTCAATCTTTACTCACTTTCTCAAATCCAGTCTAGCATCCTAACTTGAGACCTTTCCTCCTTTAATCCCTTCCTTCCCCTTGTGCCCTGCACTTACATATCTGAACTACCCTCTGATGCTTCCAGAGTCTCACACCAGTTACTCCAGTGCTCCCCACATGGCTTTTTAGCCTGCTTTCCCCTCACGGCAGGCACAGCTCACCAGCTTAGTTCCTTCAGTGTCTGCTGTCAGGATTATCAGTGCTGTTGGACATCCATTGTATTGCCTCTCCTGCAGTATCTACACAGCAGGCAGCTCCCTCACGTTCTACAGACCACTGATAGAAGTGCATGATGCTGTTGACATTATCAATTACTATTCATAGTAAAGGAGAAAAACTAATCAGAGGTTTAATTTACAGCAGACGAACATCTTCACACACATGTACACCACTCAGCTCAGGGCTAT
This sequence comes from Cariama cristata, assembly GCF_000690535.1. Taxonomy (NCBI): domain Eukaryota; kingdom Metazoa; phylum Chordata; class Aves; order Cariamiformes; family Cariamidae; genus Cariama; species Cariama cristata. The sequence continues at coordinate 19,303 of NW_009636148.1, forward strand.
AGCATGCTTCAGTGCATATATTGCTCAGACATTAAGGCAGGAGGATTCTCTCCTAATTACTTGACATGCCAGGTTGAAAACTTTCCTGTGGATTATGGGCAACGACATACACCAACCTCTGTGGTTCCTAGGGTAGAGTGCTTGCTATAAATAGGTGTTGGATTTGTAAATTTAACATTGTTTAGTCTGAGGATAAGTGAGGAAAATGGGAAACTCATTTGCTCAGCAGTGGGAGGGTGTGGAGTGTTGTTTCCT